>NC_056733.1:848259667-848337167 GCF_019279795.1 Protopterus annectens | reverse complement strand
ATATCTGAGGCTTTAGGTGATGCATTTGCTAGACCACCCACATAACAATGTGTTAGATTACATCTCCGTACACAGAGGCTTGATACTGCAGTTTTGCTTGTAGTGACTGTATATATTCACTAGTTACGCATTATTTTTAACAAGAAACATCTTTATTGTATTATTGCTTATGACATAGGCAACCGTACATCTATATAAATAAAAACAAACCATATTCACATATTTTCAGTTGCAAACATTACACATCACAAATAATTTTCTATACAGTCGTGGCCAGTCAAACATTACACAATTTATTCAATTCCTGCCTTCCTTTAAACCTCATTCCTCTTTCAAAGCATTATTCCCATAATTACCATTTTTTCTACATAAGTTGCCCCTACCTTTTTCTAAAGATCCCACTTCCAGTTCTTTTATCACTGTCACTATATTCACTACTGCTATTAATTTCCATTTTCTAGTATTTGATTTTTTTGGCAGCCACCAGAATTAAACTCAACAAGGTCTTACTATGTCTAGACAATTCTGATTCTGTATCACAGCTGTTCTGACTATATTCCTTTTTTTTACAAGAAGCATCTTTATTAAATTATCATGTGTGACACAGACAATCTTACTTTTATATAAATGAAAATAAATCATAGTGGCATAATCTCAGTTGCAAACATTATACTTTACAAACTGTGCCAACACAACTGTAGCTGCAAACAGTATACGTCACTTTTAATATATCCAGTCATGTTATCAAGTCCTCCATGAACAGACCACAACTCCTACACTGTCACAATGCCTCTATGCCTGTTGAAGATAAGAACTTACTTTGAGGATATTTGAATGGTCTAGTGACAAGGCTTGATACAATATTTCATTGGGTTTCAGAATATGTGGACTGGTAATGCACAAAACAAATATAAGCCCTAGTGTATGAACTGATTGTTTTGAGTTGTACAGAAGGAGATGCATATTTATTTGGTTACACATGCTAAGGACTTGCTATCAGTAACTGCAGGCAACTATAATACACGGTGAACTTACTGAGCATGGAGGTATACTTACATATTGCCATAATAAACAGAGGTTAACATTTGAAGCAACTTACTCAAGAACAGGCACTTTGTAATGTTTTAATGTCCTCATCCAGATGAAAGTGGTAACTAATACTACTGACTACTTGAAATGTAGCCTGTAATGTAACACAAATCAAGCAATTTATGTATACATAATCGCAGGCAGTGCAAGCCTGCTTACATGTGTAAAATGTGTTAGTAACTGCAGGTGACATTAATCAAACAGTACATTTTAGAACAAATAAGGTTTATGCAGAGGCATATAATAGATCACAGACAAGATCAGTAAGTTATTATCTGCTCAACTACATAAAATGGTAGGAAAAATAAACACGTTAAACTTCTGTCAGCTATTTCAGGAATAGTTCTGCCTTCCCCTACTTTGATAATTATTTCAAAGCATTTGAAAAAGTTCCTATTATGATTGCCGTCATGTTTTCTTTTTTCAAGGATGAGAAATTCCTTCCAAGGTGGCTGACTTTTCATACACTTTCTGCTGCATCTCATGCTCCATTTTGGCTTCCTAACCCCCCCCCCCCCCACACACACACTGGACAGACTCCTCCCTAAGGCTGCAGGGCTCAGAATCTCTCCAGAAATGTATACAGCACTAAGTAAGGGGTCACATCAACTATTTATAACAGAATGTAATCATTTGGCACTGCTTCACTTTATGCATGCTAGAATCCCCCTGCCTTTTCTTACTACATTCTTGCTCCGATTTATTTTAAATTAAAAATAAAATACTCCTATGATGTTGTGGCAGGGCTGTCCAGGGGTTAAGCTGTTACAAAAAACGCAATATACATGGGTGATGAATAATGCTGAATTGTTACATTCCTTGGTGAACAGAATGGCCTCTGGGGAATATTATATCCTGGTTCTGGAACTGCTTCTCTTTCAGTTAGTATGCAGTAAAGGGGGTACACTGTAAGATAACTGACATCCAGTCTTGCATAACTATACATAAGATACATAACTAAATGTAAGGAGGCTTTAATATGTAGCATTGTGTAAGACATGCAAATTAATTAGCAAAGACTGCTGTATACAGGCAAATGCCTACGCCAGAGTAATTCAGACAGAAAAGTCAGGCAAACGCTACATGAATGTGAAGAACTAAAACAGAATGAGAAAAGCAAAAACTCTTTAAGGACTAAGTTAAGTCCTTTTATGCCTAGTTAATCTGGGAGAATTGAGAAGTGCATCAGTCTTACCCACTGGCAGAACTTTTACATAAATGTGTGTGTGCTGGGATTAATTTCATAATTACAAACGTATATTGTCAGAATAGTGCTAGGATGGATACCCATCCTTCAGTGGATGGGGAAGTACTTATCCTTGTAGTTTCTCTGCAGGTGATTGAGATGAAATTCATTGAGCATTAATGTAGCTTGAAGGGAAAAAATGAGGATGTTGATTTATAAGCATGTGCAGGCAATGCCTATTGTTTTTGGAGATTTCTCCTTTCATTGATTTTGCACAATCTTGGAGTTGGTATATATAAGTTCTACATCAGGGGATACTTAAAGTTAATTTTTTTCATCCTTCCATGTTTTGAGCATTATTTTTCAACATTTTAGTGCCTTGACATACTGTCAGTCAAGATTTCATAGTAGAACCTCTCCTCGCTATGCACTGTTGACTTACAGGCAGGTTTTGGAAAGATGAGCTCCAGTGATTAAAGACTGATAAAACATTACATAGCTAAATCAGTATATTGATGTATAATACCATATAAACACATCAAATAGCAATATGTAACAAGAAACAGTCTTCCATACAACATACCCAACCAGTCACAACCCTTTGTTTCCCATTTTTGTACATCTATACAGTATTAGTGTCTATAGTCCATAATCAAACTTTTAAAAGTTCGAACGTCATATGGTCGACAGCATATGATCGAACTTTTAAAAGTTCAAAAATATAAAAAGTAAATAAATAAACCAAAGAAAAAACTTACCTGAATGGTTTAAGCAGGGGGAGAAGCACCCCAGCATCCCCCACACCCTCCGCTCTTTAAATATACCAACTCCAAGATCATTACAGTACGGAAAAGGGAAATCTTCCCATTCCGCAGTGTACGGAGATCTCTGTTGAAACATTCAGACTTTTAAATGTTCAATCATATGGTGTCAACCGTATGACGTTCGAACATTTAAAGGTTCGACAACGTAATACAGAACCAGTGTTTACATCACACTGGGTGGCATGGTTCATTTTTGAAAGGCAGATAGGGAATATTATCTTGAAGAAGATTAAAGGGCTTGTTCAACAGCAGACAGATAAAACAGCTGAATTTTTTTTCTTCTAGTTTCAATGAAGACTCAAGGACTTCTAGGAGATCTTTCTCTAATGATCTTTTATCTCTTTGCCTGTGTATATATTTGAGTGTGTGTGTGTGTACATATATATATATATATATATATATATATATATATATATATATATATATATATATATGTGTGTGTGTGTACATATATATATATATATATATATATATATATATATATATATATATATATATAAATATATATTATATCTATATATGTGTGTGTGTGTATATATATATGGTTCTACCTCACTTAAACGACATGCCGGAACATCGACACGGAAATCGCGAGCCCCAGAAGATCGACGGCTGAGAAGACCGACGCGACGGGACCTGGAAGATCGACAGTGCAGAAGACCGACCCGACGGATGAAAGCACCGACGCCGAGGATGCCGACATGGGAAAAGGCTGTGTAAGTATGCGGTAGTGACGGACGTTAGGGTGCGAGTAAGGTAAGTGTGGTTATTGACGGTCTGTGGGGATAGGGGTGGGTTAAGTGAGTTAGGGTTAGGGAGCGGGTCAGGTAAGTGTGCGGTAGTGATTGTGTTTGGGTTAGGGGCGGGATAAGTGAGTTAGGGTTAGGGAGCGGGTCAGGTAAGTGTGCGGTAGTGATTGTGTTTGGGTTAGGGCGGGATAAGTGAGTTAGGGTTAGGGAGCGGGTCAGGTAAGTGTCGTAGTGATTGTGTTTGGGTTAGGGCGGATAAGTGAGTTAGGGTTAGGAGCGGGCCAGGTAAGTGTGCGTTAGTGACGGACCTTAGGGTTAGGGTTTGGGTTAGGGTTGTAGGTAGTTGTGTATGTGAGGTTTAGTGTGGGTTTGTAGGGATTTTGGTGTGCCTGTGTTGTGTATGTGGTTTTGGATGGGGAATGTGTTTTGTTTGTTGATTGTGGTGTGTGCAGTGTATGAGGTTTCGTGTTTGTGTACCGTCGGTTATTTCGTTGTCGGGCATGTGGGATTTCGTGTTTTTGTACTGTCGGTTATGTGGTTTCGGTGATTGCGTTGTCGGTGTTTTGGTGTTTCTTTTATGTGAGGTAGAACCATATATATATATATATATATGTATTTATATATATATATATATATATATATATATATATATATATATATATATATATATGTATTTATATATATATATATATATATATATATATATATATATATGAGTGTGTGTTTGTCAGATCACATACTTTAGACAACATGTAACTTACTGGAGAAATTTTACTGGCAATAACAATCTGAGAGTAACTGTTTTAGCTGCTTAGAGATTGTCACCATAACAAAATTAATGTGGAGCAATGATGGGCTTTGAACTGAAAACAAATTACTATAGTGTAGCAGCTAGATTGTCTATGAACTGTTGTAGCAGGCTTTTAAAGGTATTAGAGAAGCAGGCTTTGCTCACCTTTTCTGACAGGCAGCTAACCTGTGCTATAACAACATTGAAGGACAGTAATAAAAGTTTCAGAGACCTTCTGTGCTAAAATTAAGTCTAGCTACAAAGTGCTACTGTTAAAAATCTAAACAGGTGCTAGAGCTGAGTAGTCAGTTTGTTCCACTGCTCTAGCAGCCTTTGATGGTCAAGAGAGATGGTTTAAACATGGAGTGTTGAAAGCACAAACATCAGTAGGGATAGCTGGATCACTATTCTGAATCGTTTATCTGACCAGAAAAAAAAGCTGTATATAAGACTGATGCTGGGTTGAATGGACAGAATAGTTGAACATGGCTAACATGTATAAAACTGAGTCTAAAGCACATCACCAACAGAAGTTGTGTGATAGGTTGTCAGTAAATCTGCCTAAGGCCTTTTACTGATGTTTTAAGATTTTAAGGGAACTCCAGTATAGACAGCTTAGCTGTTTAGACCTGGAGGAATTAGCATTTAGCTGCACTAAACAGTATTTTAAAAACCCAGGTAAGGGGGCTTTATTTGATATAAAACAATACAGACAAGTAGACAACATAATCTTTCCTTTATTTTTTACTCATGTTTCTTGCTTTCTTCCTGCTGTTTAGATTTGTACCTAGCTAGTGATCTCCTTTCATGTTTTAAACTTTACTCTTTTAGATTTCTTAGGATGCTGTTTAAAGGAAAGGCTTCAAGGGATTTTCTTATCTAATTCTGTTACATTATTAACAGCCCAGCCAGACTTACATTCTTCAGATATGGCTGCTTACCCCTAAATAAAATACACATTTAACATGAAAAAAAAATTATGAACCATTCAGTGACCACATCTACATTAAGGATCATATAAAAGAAAGGATAATATTAGCTTTCATTTGAAACTCAAACACAAGACCTCCAGCATATTCTGATGGTGCCACTGACACTGGACCAGTACATGTACATTAAGCACTTTAACTGACAACAACATCAGTTCAACAAGAAGTAAAAAATAAATAACCAGAAGATAAAAAAAAACTCAAAATAGAATTCTTGTAATTTACAAAGAATATACATACATTTTTTTATTCTTTAGGTCCTACCATACCCAGGTAAATGAACCAAGGAAATTCCAGCTGTAACAAACACAGTTAGGCAAGCACATATATCAACAAGAAAAGTTTCTAAAAATGTGTTTATACTGCTAAAAAGTCATCAAAATTAATACAAACTTGAAATATTCCTTTGCACAGAGGAATAAAGTTGCTACAAAAACTGGTCAGATGCTGCTAAATAGGTAAGTGTGACGTTATCTAATGCAAAATTCCTCTTCCAAGTAATATTATTTAACAATGAATTGCAAAGTCATTTTGTATCCTTTCACCCTAGAATATTTTACAGGCTATGAAGTTTGTATTACATATACATCTTAACTTCCTTAATGGCTCAATGTGTTAATGATGTTTGTACTCAACTGCAGTGCAATAGGTGCTGGGTTTGAATCTACATAAAGGATAGTACAGTTATCTTCTATTTACACCCAATAGATAGCCAGGTAGCTCTCAGATAGGACCAAAGAAGTTAGGGAGTCCAACTCCACAAAGTGGCTAGTCACTAGTGAAGTTTCTCAGACATCTGTGCTCTGTCCACTTCTTTTTAGCATCCACTTCACTGAAGTCAAGGCCAACATCAAGAGCCTCTGGCAGACCAAAATTTCTGATGATTACAAACAAGGTGCAGTCTTAGAATCCCTTAAGATAAAAATATTGAACAAGAAGATCTGACTCAGAGAAATAACTAGTGTCAGACCCATGGTTTGAAACTCAATGCCAAAAAATGCATAATTGTATATGTGACGATGTGAGATATTGCCAGCTATGCTAGGAAAAGTAGGGCAGTGGATGTATAATATATGCCAGCACAGCTAGCTGGGATTTTGTAAAGAAGTATATGTCATTTGTGTATCAAACTGATTTGTACAGATGCTTGTGTTGAAAAATGAATTTGTAAAGCTGCTTGCATTAAAAAGGTACCAACAGTGTGCCCTGCTGGACAGAAACAGAAATATACATGCATTATTGTAGATGTTTAAATGTATTTTAACAGAGAATATTGGAAGTGAAGAGGTCAATCTCAATCTACCTAACTTTGAAAATAGTTTTAAATTATATTATCTGGCTTAGGGCATAAATATTGTATTTTGCAGTTCTCAGTGCAGCCAGAGACAACATGTCTGTACTAGAAAGCTTTCTGTATTGTCTTTAGGGTGAACTAATTGCTACTCTGGAAGGGTGACAGTTTGAAATTGCTTTATGACTTCCAGGAGCTGCAACAGATCTTAGCAAGGCTCTATCTTTGTGCATTATTGTCACATATATGCTCAGTCCTGACAGTTTCTAGCCAGGGGGGTAGGATGGGAAGCAGAAGTCAGATGACCAGATGTATGTGATGTCATTCTGTAATCCATCACTAAAAATATTTTAATACTAGGCGAGGCCGAGTCTCATTGCAGTCTGTTTTTGGAACCAGACAGAGAAGACCCCTCACCTACTTCATCTTGAATTGCTCTAGTAAGTAACTAGGGAATAGTAATTCATTAGATCAGTCAGGAAAATATAGTGAGATTAGTTAAGTATTGTTTTCTGCAACCTGTGTGAACCTGTCCACCTGTGTTATTTTTAATATTTCCTATGACTGAAACTCTGGTGTTTACTGTAAATAGATATTTAGTGTTTAAATGTTCTTTTCTTATTTATTATTAAATATATTTAACATTTTCATTATGGCTGGTCTTTAGAGAAAATGTTAATCTCTGACAGTACTTATATACATTTGGTGACAGCTCTGGCTGCTCCTGAAGCCTTGCTGTTGGTCAAACTGTTAGTTGTATTAATATTAATTTCACTCAGTATAAATTGCTTTGGAGTGTCTGGTGGCAGTATAACTAGTGGGGCGTAGCTAGTAAATCTGTGCCACTCTTTTGTGTGTGTGTGTGTGTGTGTGTGTGTGTGTGTGTGAGAAAATCAAATCTCAAAGAGTGTGTGTGTCAGCTCTTTGAAGCAGGGACACGAAGCACTGGTTTCACAAGGAGGGTGCTAGAGAACTTGGCTTGGAAACTTGGCTGAGGTGTCAACTCTACAGTTGTGCCATTGAGAGTCCTATTGGGGACATGAAGGGAGACAGACAGACAAATCCAGACCCCAGACTGAGTGTGTTCCCTGTGTGCCCTTAAGAGAAATTGTGCTTGATGCAGAGCTCCATCTGGAAATACTTGGTGTATCCATTTTTGTTCCAAGTGAACGTCTCTCTCCAGGGTCAGTGGTGAGGATTCAGGCTCCTTAATTACTGCCCCAGAGTGGGGATGTCACAGTATCCTTTGGGAAGTCAGCCACCCCAGGAAACTACCACATTGATAACAGACCACTAACAATAGATCCAGTAGTCAGGGTTTTGTGGACATATGTAGACAGCCTCTGTAAGGAAATCATTCTATGCTGCACTAAATAAAAGCAAGGGTATGGCATCTAGGTATAAGGAAGTTATTGTTCCACTATATTCATTCCTCATCAGACCAGTCATTGATTACATTGCCCCTTCGGTATATACCTGACCAGGCACATGCAACAAATGAAATATACACAGAGGTTCCTCATAAAAATGATATAGGGTGTAAAATAAAACATGTCCTACATGGATGGGCTCAAATCCCTATCCTGGTACTCTGTCAGCTACAGACTTTTGAGAGGTAATTAATGACTGGCATGCAAAGGTATCCTTGAATCCTGCTCTGATGGATCCTCTGCATATCTGCAAAATCAATAAAATCAGAATTACCCACTCTAAAGACTCAAATCTTGTTTGCAACATCAATAGGACATGTCGGAGGGACTGGAACAGGCTTTGCATACATGTGAAGCAGAGTTCTTCCCTAACCCAGTTCAAGCGTAATTTGGACCGTGAATGGGGAATAGGAAATTCATCATCAGTGTGGCACCTGTGTCCCTAATGGACAGAGACAGCTTGTAAATGCATGACAGCCTAAGGTCTAGCATACATATACCCTTTTAGAATAATCTTAAGGTCACTAAACTTGCAAGATACCTCTGGGATGCATGGCCAGGCTTAAAAAGATCCCTGTGTTTGTTACCTAGTATACACCTATGATCCTGCAAAATTCTGTAGAGCTGTTTCAGGGTACCACTAGAAGTAAATACTGCTACATGTTTTTAGCACATCTCTTAACTTAGCCTGCAAAGTTTCTCTCCACCCCCCCCCCCACACACACATACACAGATATTACTTATATTATTAGGATTCACTAAGCATAGTTTGTGGACTTGTAGTCTTTTTATCCTTATGTTCTACCATGTCTTGCTGATCAGGCTCAGTTTCATTTCCTGTTCCCTCATGGTCTACTGCCCTTGTCTCTGCATCACTGTCCCTATTTCAGACATCTAGGTTATATTGATAATACAATATAACGTTGCCTTCTATACATAATTCTCAGGTTATTTAAAGAATTCGTATTGCTGATACTCAAACACTGAACTTGTGATCTTAGTCTATACTTATTAACTATCAATGTTGGTTGTTAGGATTTGTAATAATTGTGCTGCTATGTCATTGTTAAATACCATATTTATATTCCTGCAGTGTTCCTTTACTGCACTGATATAAAGTAATTATTTCAGGTCATTTATGAAAATACTTTTCTAGGCTTATTTTAAGTCATCCTATATAGGCAATAACATACACATATGCACACGCACATGAACACATACACATCAAGCATAGCAGAACAGCTTGCCAAGTTTGTAACTACAAACCCAACTATGCTAGTAGCACCATATGTAGGGGGTATATTTAACAGCAGAGCTGGATCATGGTCAAATGGGGGCCTAGGCAGGGTAATGGACCAGCCTTTCCAGTGTCCCATTACATGGCTGTTTCTCTCTAATTTCCATAAATACAGTTCAAACATGTCACTTTATACATTATTTTTGGTTTACTATTAAAAACTCAATGCTCGGAAGGTATAGTCTATGAATTTCCACAACTTTTCCTCAAAAGTCATCATGCTGAATACTGGCATGCAAGAAAATGACATCAAACACTGAAAATCCCTACTGCTCCAGACCCAGCATCCAGCATGTGATCAGCAACCACTATTTTTTTACTTTACTTACTTTTTACTTACTTTTACTTTAATAATTACAGAGATATGGATTTAATTTAAGCATTTTATTTCAAATTTTATAGCACAGACTGATGGTCATTTCCTAAACAAAACAGTATCGCATGGATAACAGACTTACAATGAGCAACAGTAAACTTCTCTTCCCTTGAAACTCATATTCATTGAAATTGCCTTCAAACTCAAGTTCATTGAAAACATAGATAATGACTGCTAGTATAAAGCTGAACAATTTAACCCAACTTATCAGTTGTTGTTTGTCTTTCGGCTTTTTCCCGGTAAGGGTTTGCCACAGCAGAACTCCGGTCCGCTAATGATTGGCAGTAGAGTTTTTTTACGAAACGCCACGGTGCCAGCTCAACGCCCAACCTTCAACAAAGGCACGCCCATTTATGCACGCATGTCTTTTGAATGCTACCCAACCGTGGGGAGGACATGCAGACTCCACACAGAAGGCACTCCCAAGCCATGCCAGGAATCGAATGGGAGAACCTCTTGCTGTGAGGTAACAATGCTACCGCCGTACCACTGCAGTGATCCTACCAAAATCAATCTGAAAAATGGTAAAACTACTACCCTGGACTGGTTATTAACAAGTCACCCTAAAAATATAAGTTCTCACTGTACTTTAGCTAGCACATTTAGTGACATACCTCTCAACCTGGAAAAAATCAAAACTCTGGACAAAGGCCCATGAAAAATAGGTACAAATCTGTATGCTGATTAACATAAAATATGCATACATAATTATGTAACCTCGCCCACTTCAATGGAATTGTGGGATGCCAACTTTCAAATGCAAACTGAAGAACAGACAATGAAAATATGGCCCCCCAGCCCAGCCCCTGTAGTAAATTATTTTCTTAAATGTGTAACAATGATGTTCACTGGGAAAGGAGGAGATAATGAACCTTAGGATTTTGTTTTTGATGACTTGCAGTATGTGCATATGGTCAGCTGTATTAATGTGGTTTTAAATTTTGGTAGATGAAAAATGCAATAAGACAGTGCAGATCAAATGGTTGGATGCAGTACCATATAGCAGATTGAGACAGAGGACAGTGTTGAGTCTTTCACATTGGAGAAACTGACTGAGCATGGTAGCCCAAGAAGAATCTGTTGGAAAATAGTCAGTAGTAAGATAGCAGTAATTACTGGTAATTGGAAAAAATATGTACTAGCAGTGGGTCTACCTTGTTTGATAGAAAACACATTTGAAACTCATTTCGTCGAAGCCTCATTTCACTTAAAATGAATTGTCATAGCACAATTCACTGAAAGCTCACTGCACTGAAAACTCATTTGACTGAAACTCATTTTGTCTAAACAGGTATATGCCCTGTTCCCCACTGTAGTGTGATTCTGGAGTTAGTATATATAGTAAGGGAGGGTGTGGAGGGCATAGCCCCCCCACATTGCAGGGGTGTGCTTGGCTTAGCCCCCCACCTATTTTAAATGTTGTAAATGATAGATATGGATACTTCAAGTCAAATGAATAACTATTTCCTGAAGATAATATATACCCAAACTATGTGGGGGGCCTATGCCCCTCACACCCCTCAATGTGGGGGACTCTGCCCCCTATACCCCCTAATTATATATACTAACTCCAGAATCACATTAGAGAAGTGGTTGAAGAAAATTGTTCACTAAAAGTAGTAATAATAGTTTTCATTTCAAAAAGTCTTTAGTAGCAACACCAATATACTAAAATACTGATTTCATCTCTCTCTTTTCAGATTATCGCACCTCCAGAATGTAAATACTCCGTCTGGAATGGTGGCTCCATTTTGGCTTCCCTATCTACCTTCCAGCAGATGTGGATCAGAAAACAAGAGTATGATGAGACAGACCCCTCAATCATCCACAGAAAATGCTTCTAAATGTACCTTCTCTCACCATCAGCGATCTTGGGCCATTACTCCAAAAGACAGCTCCTCCATTGTCCTGGCATGCGCAGTGACAAACTTGTTTGTACTGAATGCCATACTGTGTATGCAGAGGGTTAAAAGACCACTAAAAAATAAAACAGAACTTGGTACCAAATGCTTGCTGCTGCTGCTCACAACTCAGGACTGAGACATTCCCAGCATTTTCCTACTTACAGATGTCGTCCTTGTCTTTGTGTGCCACTGCCTTAAAATCATAACACTCCTGTATCAGTGCTCTGTGTTGTATTTCATTTCCATCCTGGTTTGTTATTTATGAAAAGTGTTTTGTTCTCACAAATGATTAAAATATAAAAATTGTTCTTGTACTCTTGCCTCACATCATTATTTGTGCTCTTGCTGCGTTATTCCAAACCATAATGTAAAAGCAACTTGAAGCTTTAGTGTAGTTGACCTAGCCAAGGCTGAAATGTGTAAAGGTACTGCACAGAGCCTAACTACATAGCATATGTAGATATATATATATATATATATATATATATATATATTCGAAACACATAAAATACAACCACCACTACAACAACACACCACACCACACACCTCAAAACACCACAAACCACACACACACACACACACCACACCATAACAATAACCAAACACCCAACACCCTTACCTAACACTGCACACACCACACCTACGCACAAAACAAACGCATCCCCATTCCACAAACCACACACACAACACAAGCACCAAAATCCTTACTAACTCACTTAACCCACCTAACCTAACTCACTTAACCCACCCTATCCCTCAGACCAGAAATCCCACACTTACCTGCCCTAAGCACTTACCGTCCGTCACTACCGCATACTCACACAGCCTTTTCCCATGTCGGCATCGGTCTTCTGCATTGTCGATGTTCTGCCGGTCTTCTTCGATTTCGATCTTCGGTCTTCTAGTCAGGTAGAACCATATATATATATATATATATATATATATACACAAGTAATTATCTTAGTGCACTGTGTCTTTAAGACAGGAATACACTTGCTACAATATCACATGTATGCCTTTTTAAGTTTACTAGAATGGTCAACTCTGTCCATGTGATGTGTTTTTATAGAGGACGTAATTTCTGCTTAGCTTACTTTTAGCACTGGTTTTATGAAGAAAGGCTATTCGACTGAATGACAGACTGGGCAACTTTGTTGACCAGGGGCATACTTTAGATTGGAGTATACCTGCTTTCATATATTACTCAGGAGAAGTAAATCATACAGCAGAAAATGTACAGTGAGAAGAGATATAGATCCAAGACAAAGTTACAAGTAACGGCAAAACTGGTGATTAATTTATCAGAGCAAGGTCAAAAAATTATTACGGTGCAGATAAATATGGAAACTAACAGCTAAAGAATTACACACTGAGATTCATGTCTGAGAATGAAGAAGAACAGAACTGCAGGACTTGAAACTGACCACACAATAGCCAGACTAAGATACAGTGTCTGGTTTTAGGAAAAAAAATTCCTATTGTCAAGTAAAAGATAAAAGTAACAAAAATGCTGATTGATTAAATAACCTGCACAGGTTATGCAGAATATTAATTCTAGTGCAATTTGGATTTATCAGTAACCTTGACACAAATTCAAAGTTAATATGTCAGACAGTGCAATGCTATCATCATCAAGAAAGAAGGCTTATTCTCTAGTCATGGGTCAGAGACCTTTAATTTCTACTTGGAATGTTATGTGACTCTGGACAGCTACTAAGACCACATTCTAATCTATGCAATGCTGTCTTGAATGCCCTATTATTTCTGATCTAATTACTTTCAAGTTTTATATACATGTATATGATTACCCAAAGCAATGTTCAATACTACAAAAAAAAAAAAAAAAAAAAAAAAGATCTAAACAGATCAAAACAAAAATATTGAAAAAACTTAAAACATATATATTACAGAGGGGCAAGGCCCCACCCCCCACTAATTAAATATACCAACTCTGAGACTGCCCAACAGCAGAGAAACAGCAAATCCCAACTCACCGCTGTACTGTGATCTCAAACATGCCAGCTTTAAAATGATTCAGTCTTTTAAACCAGCTGAACAACATTTGATATTTTGAACATTTGAACAAATGAACTGCAACCAGGCTTGCCCCTAAATTGTCCACAGGAAGTGTTTGTAACATACCTTCTCATCATCAATGATATTTGGCAATTACTCCATATAAGCATACATACTCTCACAAACACTGTTTAAAAATGTTTTGTTACAATGTCTCTTTAACAAAATAATTTCCCACACTGTCTCTGTAACATCTTTCAATAAGCACACACACACACACACACACACACACACACACACACACACACACATACACACATATACCCCTCCTGCCGTTAAAAGTAAAAACAAGCCATTAAAAAGGCAATTTCTCCTGCCATTAAAGTAAAAAGACACACTTCACTTCTCCTGCCATTAAAGTAAAAAGACATACTTCACTTCTCCTGCCTTAAAGTAAAAAGGCACACTTCACTTCTTCTGCTGTTAAAGTAAAAATAAGCCGTTAAAAAGGTAAGTTCTCCTGCCGTTAGACACCCACATATTTCTCCTGCCGTTAGACACACACACACACATTTCTCTGAGTCCTGCCGCTAAAGTAAAAAGCCACACACACAGTTCTCCTGCTGTTAAAGTAAAAAAGGCAGCACACAGTTCTCCTGCCGTTAAAGTACAAAGGCATCCTGCCACTTACGCGTATGGAAAGCACTGCAACAGCATTAAGTTTTAAGTAAATAAGTAAAAGGCAGCACATAGCTTCTCTTGCCGTTAAAATAAAAAGGCATCCCACTGAAGCACAGTTTCTCCTGTTGTAAAGCAATCACACAGTTTGCCAGTGGGTAAGTAAATAAGTAAAGATGCCATGCACTGCATGCAGTAATCGCACAGTTTCTCCTGCCATTAAAAGTAAAAAGGCATCCTGTTGTAAAGTAAAGCACAGTTCAAAATAAACAAAAAGATAAGCACACACAGTAAGTAGTAATCACATTTGTATCTACTGTACCTGGAGGCGGAGCTGAGCCGGGGAAAACCTGCAGCCATTAAATAAGTAAAACTAGCAGCTGCTGCTGTTGTCTTGCAAGTAGGAGCCAAGCTGGTAATGAAAGCTGTGCTAGACCATTCTGCAGAAGCTGATGTCATTGCGCATGCCCTACACGTGATGACATCCTGAGTTTAAAAAAAAACACATGAAGTTTGGAAATTAAAGGGGACACGCAAGAATTAATGGAACCCCAATATTTTGCCCTCAGGACTGGTATTTACCGAGGAATTCAGTACGGTTGAGAGGTGTGCTTAGTGACCAACTGCCCACATATGCCACAGGAGAATGCCATACTTCTTTCAAGGAGCACACATATAAATCATCCTGCAATATGAATGACTTTGACCCACAGCTATAAAACACCTCATTACAATGTCACAACTGGAACATCATAAAAATCTTGCCACTAGATGATGATGATGTTACCTACTTTAATACGATATTTATGGACGTGCTAAACTGCATGGCCCCCTTAGACTTAAAACAATGCAAAACAACCCTTATCCTTGGCTCACTCCTACTACCAGGAAATTATTGTGGAATAGAGATAAAGCCTGGAGGGCATAGCTCAATAATAAAACAGAAAACAATCCAACAATGTACATCCTTATAAAATAGAGCCAAATGCCAGATTAAACTTGACAAGAAACTTTATTACTGTAATTTGCAGGCAAGATGCTACAAGCACTTTAGACAATTCTGGGACACCATATATAAAATACTATACCCTTGTTTATAGAGACAAGCAGCCCCCCACTCCTCATGGTAAGGTACAGCTAATGCGTTCAATGATCACTTTATCTCTAGCATTGCTAAACTACCTCACAACTCAAAACACATTAACCTACTCTAATCCCACTCACCTCCCATTTCAATTAATACTCACTCTTCCTTCAACCAGTATCTGTCATAACAATCAAGAAACACCTCAAAAAATTAAACCAAGTACACTATCTTCAAATGGAATTCTTGGTGATTTCTTAAAAATAGCACCCAGCTCAATTTTCTTTCCAGTATCTGTTTTCAGAAGTAGGTCAATTCGGGAATCACATGTCCTATCCTTATGCAAAAAAAATCTCACAGAATCCCACTTCACAAAAGAGGTAACTCCAATGATATACCTAACTTTAAATCCATTGCCATTCTCTCCCCTCTTTCAAAAATCCTTGAAAAAGTAAGTTGTAATCAATGAATGACTCATTTACAAACAAACAACGTCATTACCCCCACCCAACATGGTTTCCCCAGAGCAGAGCACTACTACAACTCTCTTAAACTTCACCAATACTATCAACCTGGACAGAGACAAAGACCAGTTGGTTTCTGCTGGTTTCTGGATCTGTCCAAGGCCTTTGATACTGCTTCCAGAGCTTTCTTCTAATACAACTCTCTCTTCCCTTGGACTATCAAACACCTCCAGGTACTGTTTCTCCAGATAGCTTTCCAATAGATGTTTAGCTGTTAAATGGATTAATTCTTGCTCATCCTTCCTACCAATCAAAATAGGTGTTCCCCAAGATTCCATACTGGGACCACTGTTCTTCAGTGTATTTACCAACAAATATGTTGACAACTCCACATTAACCTGTTCTGCCAGTAACTCTACAACACCTCATCCAGAGTTATTTTCCTCAGTTGAAAGCTGGCTCAATAACTCCCAGCTTCTACTCAATCAAAAAACAAACAGACAAACAAAACAAACAGAACTGCTGTGATTCCTCCCAAAAGGCCTTACACACTTCAAACTAAATTTCTTAATAACAACTCCTGATAACACCCCTTTAGAAGTCATCCCCTATACCAATCTACTAGGCATGACAATTGATGATAACTTGACTTACATCTACAATAGGGTTATCAAAACTCTCACAAAAAATATGTGACTTTCAATAGAAAATAAAAGCTGCTTAACTGATTCTTCCAGGAAATTCCTGGTCTCCACACTCCTACTCCCACTTTACTATGTGGCTCCAAAGTATTGCTTAACCTTCAAGCTTCCATCCAAAATAAACTAAACAAGTGCTACAATAAAATAACAAAATTTGCTACTAACTTATCAAATAGAACCCATCAGTACTCAGCCTTAAAACAGCTTGACCGGCTTGAATTACCCAGGGAACTCACTTGTACCCACCTACTTCTAGTCCACAAATTAATCTACATAGCAGAACAAAGCAATGCCCTACTAGACTTATTGCATGCATACACCCCAGCTAGAATACTTAATCTAAAAACAAAATGCTCCTCACTACCTACAAGCCACATCTGTCAGCATGACCTTCTCTCTATTTCATCTATGTAGCCCAGTCCTGGAACTCTATCCCCTTATCTCTTAAGCATACTAGTAACCTTTCCAATTTCAACATTAAAATAAAAAAAAAATTGACACCTGTACATGCGCAACCCTCAAAAAGATGCATGACCACCTATTCACTATAACTATACTTTTCTCACTCAGAATTCAGTAACGGCTCCATATCTTAGCAGGCAGTAATGGGCTAGTATCAAAAGAAGCTCTTACTTTAATGATACTATACTACTAATGTATGCTTATCTACCTCTTCAGCCAACACTAACTACTACTTATTTTCCATTCTCATGTCTTTGCATAACATTCTCCTCTTTCTAATAATAATAATAATAATAATAATAATAATATAAATCAACTCTCTATGTCCTTAATTTTCCCTCCTGCTCATTACTCCTCATCTCTTTCTATTCTTCTCTTTTAGCACTACAATACTCTATTACGTCTGGCCTCAATATATTATTAGAAATATAGGCAATATTTTGAATAACTATGTATTAGTTTACTTGATATTGGCTATCCACTTCTGCATTTTATCTGTTGTGGGGATTTTCTCCCCTTGTATATAATTACTCATCAAGTACTATTTAAATGTTTTTGAATCTGTTATGAAGCTTTACTTCCCAGGCCCCCCACTGAAAATGGGCCATTGGATCAGTTGGATTTTCCCAGTTATCAAAGGACAAATAAATAAATAGTAAAAATGCATCATGCTTGTGGTGGATTAAGTGTACCTCAGGCTCCAGGTGCCTGCACACATTTTATAACCATGCATGTGTTCTTTGATTCAAATTCCTGACTGTTTTAAATTATATTTCTTGTTTAATACAACAATATTTTTGGAGTGGTTTTTTTTAATGTGTAGTTTGAACTGTTTTTTTTTTCCAGTAAATATTGAAACAAAATGTATGAAGCAATAATGGCACAAATTCCCATTTTAGAACAATTCAATCATAAAAAGCCACTCAAACTTCTGTCATTATAATCCACCAAATACCTGACTGAATTACAGCAAGTTTATCGACTTGAGTACACATCACATATCTAATTGTGATTAAAATAGCCCCAGTAAAGTATTCCAATTTGCTTTACACAAATGTACATTAGGGTTTTAAAGAAAGACCAATGACAGCAGCTCAGCAAGTTCAGTCATTGTTATCCACAGATATCCGCAACACAGCAATTATAGCTACACTGTTGACTGCATCCTTCTCAGATGTCTGTGTCAAAAAAATTAATAAAAAAAATAATGATCAAAGTTACATATTTTAAATTTGTTTCACATAAAATACACAATGGCCATCGTATTCCAACTTAATTCACACACACACACACACACACACACACACACACACACACACACACACACCCTGAAAAGTCATATTAAAGACTGTTTAAAAATGATCAGGTGATAAGTGTATACGGTACTTTCACCCTCAGAAAGCCCCGCACCCCGAACAGCAGTTATAGCCATTTTGTTTACAGTAGACTCTTTACTGTTATAATAAAATAAATTAAATGTACTTTATTGGTAACTTTATATGAACTGCATGAAATTGTATAACGATCACTGGTATTAAATAAAAAAGTATTTATGAGAGCATAAAAAATATTAACCACCTGATAAAATACACTGTCAATATGCACAATCTCTTCAGAAGTAAACATCATCTGAATAATTTCACATTAAAGAAAACTATTAGTAATGCAGTGGTTACCACTGACAAACAACATTGTAATTCAATGTTTCATCTTCAATTGCAGTGCTTGTTGCCCTCGAAAAATAAATTGTCCATGTTACATTAAACAGTGGTGTGCTGGTGATGTTGCCATAATATTTCTTTAATTAGGTCAGCTATGCAGTAGAGAATTTATGGTAAACAACAACAACAACAGGTTTATATTTACTAGGCATGCGTCAAGTAGACAATTAAGGAGCCTTGCCCAAATTGCTCCCAAGTACTGCTTGGTTAAGTGACTTACTTAATGTCACAAAGTAGTTAAATGAAGGTGAAAAGATTCAAACCCTGCATCCTTGCTGCAGGAATCAGCTCATTAACAAGTCAGAGTTTTAGTCCTCTGCACTAACTGCCAGAGTAACAGCTTTTAATTACATGTAGAAATCCAATGTAGAAAACCTTTATATACAATCTTGTAAAGATGATATTATAGTAATATGCAACAATGACTACCTAATGAAGTCTGAAGATCAGGTAGTTCTGATCATCACTCCAAATAATGCTGATTATATATCCTGACAAATGTCAACTCTTTTGTAGTTGCTGGAGACTGAAAAGAAGGTACTGTAAAATATATTACTAAAATGTAACACATTTAGACTATATTACACAATCCAGTTCTATTAATGAATTAATTCATTCTTTAGTGCAATGAATAAAGCAAAAAAATTATAGACAATATAAATGCTGCAGCAGCTTTGATTTAACAACCCATAAATCATCCAAAAATCAGAAATATTACTGCATATAACATATTTTTTGAGGGGGCATATAGAAACCTACATCTCATTTTTGACCTCCTTTTCTCTTTTCTTTCATTAAGAATAGCTATACTTTCTGACATCACTCAGTACACCTCTGAACTACATGAATGGCTAATAATGTATTGTTGTAGCATTTGTTTGTGTCTTTCGGCTTTTCTCAGTTAGGGGTCGCCACAGCGGAACTCCCATCCGCTAATGATTGGCAGTTGATTTTTACATACCGGCTTGCCAGGCCTGATGCATAACCTTCAACGAAGGTACGCCCATTCACGCATGTCTCCATGCAGAAGATGCTCTAGCTGAGAATCGAACCGGACAGCGTCTTACTGTGAGGCTACATTTCCATAATTAAGAGAGCCAGATTGTGGACAAATTAGACAAATGTCTATGTAGGTTATAGAATCACACATCCTGTCACCAAAACAAAAAACAAAAGTCCTCAGCCATACTGTCACACAAAGTACAATTTATTATACACTAAGTGCTTTTGTTCACAACTGAGGAACTTCATCAAAGTATCCAACAGCGCCTCACTCTACATTTAAAAAAAAAACTCTTGACCAATCAGCACGTTGAATGATGAATAATTAAAAAAATGGCTCCAATCAGTATCCATTGTGAATGAATGCCTACTACATTCTATATACACAAATATGACTTAATCACTGTCAGCTGAAATATAATGATCAAAAAGACAAGGCTCTCATTTTCAGAATACTTGTTATTGAAATAACATCATTCAAACTCAAACTGTAGCTAGAATTTAATCACAACTGCCAGACCATTTCATGGTGTTCTAACAGAGTATTGGTGTCACCCACATTTTGTCTATGTTGCAGGTGATCAACCAAAAAAAAAAAACACACATTTCTTAAAATGAAAACACCTCTTTTTATCTCTAAACAAAGCATTTGTTGTTCTATCTTTTTTAAACATAATGCAAATGCTCCCATATCCTGTCTTTAAGTTTCCTATTAGTTTTTCCAACATGAAAAACTGGACAGGAAATACATGGTGCAACATATATAATACTTTTTAATCACAATTCCTCCTACAGGGACATGGAAAAATTCTATCAGTACCGTTAACAGTAATTATAAGGCCCCTCATCTATAAAGTGGCATTACATATAATCGTCGCATTTCCTCATATATTTGTGTCTATCGGTTCTAGTGGAATCAGCAGGTGCATTTTCAAATAAGGTCTTCAATTTTTTTCCTCTGCTGAATACAACCCATGAAGCTGTCCCATGTTTTTTCTGTTAAATCCTCATAAAACACTAAGTTCCAGTTGTCCTGTACAACTTTTACACATTTAAAAACATCTCCACTAAAATGTATCAATGAAGATTTCAAACAAGCCATTGTGTCAGTACAGGGCATCGGGGAATATCAGAATGTTTCATCCATATTCAGCACAGTCCCCAAAAGTGGACAAAATCTAGATGTTCTCCCCTCTAAAACGTCAATATTAATATTGAGTAAGAGGGGTTTATGGTTATTCCTCTCCCAAAAATGGACCATTAAATAATCAATCTCAGTTAAAAAAATACTCAACATTAATATGCCTAGATAGTTGAACCATCTGACCTTTAACAATACCTCACTTTTGAAAACTGGGCTGAAAACTACCATAATGAAGTTAAGAATTAGAAAAAGTCTTTTTCCTATACATGTTAGATGTATTTTTCTTAACCATTCTATCTTTCCCAATAGTAATATCTAAATAATCAATATTATCAGATTTCAGCTCATATGTAAATTTTAAATAACTTGTTAAAATTGCAATACATGCATGTGCTGACTCCACAATAACTGTTAGACATACGTATATGAGGAAATTCAGTCACTGTAAGCAATACATCTTCATATATGAGGGGCCTTATATTACTGTTGGTGGTATTGATAAATGTTTTCATCTCCATGCAGGGGTATTGACTCAAAAAGTTTTCTGTGTGTTGCAACATGTATTTGCTGTCCAGCTTTGGAAATACGAATATGAAACTTAAGGACAGGCTACAGGAGCATTTGTATGATGTTAGAAAAGGCAGAACAACAAATGTTTTGTTTAGACATACAAACAGATGTTCTAATTTTAAGAAATTAGTATTTTTTCTTATTGATTATGTGCAACTTAAACAAAATGGGGGTGATACCAATACTCTGTTGGAATGCCATGAAATGGCCTTACAGTTGCGATTAAATGCTAACAACAGTCTAGGTTTGAATGATGTTATTTCATTAACAAGTATTCTGAAAATCAGAGCATATACATATATGTATAAATATTTTTTATCTGATGATTTTGAATACATATTTTTATTTGATAATTTAAATATCAACATGTATACATTATGTGATTTAGTCATATTTATGTATATAATATGTAGTAGGCATTCATTCATGATGAATACTGACTGGAACTGTTTTTTGATTAGTTATTAATGATTTTACTTGCTGATTGGTCAAGAGTTTTTTAAATGTGGAGTAAGGCATTGTTGGATACTGTGATGAAGTTTCTCAACTGGAAATAAAAGCTCTTACTTAGTGTTTAATAAATTGTACTTTGTGTTAAAGTATGGCCGAGGACTTTTTTTTTGTTTTGGTGATAGCTATATACACCTTTGTTGTTTTTTGGTTATCATGCTAATATCCCATTACTAACACGATCTCTTCCTCAGTTAACAAACACTTTTCAAATCTGTCAATACACATACTATTTTCTATTTTAATTTAACAATTATCACGGAGATTTGGATTTTAAATTTTACAGAAAAACACTGACAGCCATTTTCTAAAGAGACAAAATACCCCCACAGGCACAGCATGAGAAACATTGAACTTCTCTTCTCTTGAAACATTTGATGAAAATGCATCTGGAAATCCATTAATACAAGAAACACACTGGGATTCATACTCAAATAACATATAGTAAAGTACTAATTAGCATCCATGTGTACGGTGCAGGAATTCAAACAACAAATGTATAACACATTTGCTAACAGACTGGGACAACCTACTGGACACAAGTACTCGTTTCAGGAGCAGCCCAGTCTTCACTGTCTGGTGAAGTAAAATCAGAAATGTTCTACAAAATTGGAGTCAGATAAGAGCAGACATTTCTAAATCACTTAAAATTACAAGCACAACAGGTGTTGCATCAAAGTGTATTTTTTTTAAACACAAAAACGATGGAAGTCTAATGACTGACACTGACTGACTGTAATCCTCAGGAATGTACCCAAGAAAACAAAACAAAAAACAAACAAAAAAATGTAATGGAGGTCTGGCAATTGGTGTGGGGATTAATGCTTTGGTTACCTGTAACAGAACTGGTTTGTTCCATGTATATTTGACCAAGTCACCTAACTAGACAGTGCCCCCTAAACTGGGAAGCGCATGTCATTCACATGTGCGCGCGCGCGCACACACACACACACACACACACACACACACACACACACACACACACACACACACACACACACACACACACACACACTTGTGTTGATCACCTGTAACACAATCTCCAGAGTTTACTTCATAGTGCTACCATTCCCATGCTCTAAGAAATACTCTGAGTTTGTAACTGCATTTATAATGCTGTAAAGAATATAGCTTCCATTTGGCAAAGATTAAAGTCATGAGAGCCAATTTCCCAGTTTTCTCATTTGTTTTCTGTGCATGCATGCTGGACCCAGCCCATACCTCTCAACTGTACAGATTTTCGCAGAATGTCCAGATTATTGCCTCATAATTTTGGTCTTTTTTCATAAAATTGTGGTTTTCTGGCAAAATGGTGGCAATTCATTAAAGATCAAGATTAAAAAATGATAGACATTTGAGTTTCAGAATTTATAACTTTCAGAAAATACATGCTAATTCAAAACCTGTTACTCTATCAACTTTCTAAGTTTGTAAGAGCAATATTTAAAAATTGTCCCTATTTTTGGGCCTTTGCCCCACTTTTATGAGGTCTACATTATAACATCGAAGTCTTAAAACTTCGAATGTTATAATATCGAACCATTTTGATCGAAAGAATATAACATCGAACACTCAGAATAGATAGCAATTTTTTTCCCAGGGGAAAAAATTCGCTGTTCCGACAAACGTACACACAACACAAGCACACCAAAATAAATAATCCACACACATACATTTCACAAAACCCTACACTAAACCATACATACACTACTAGCTATCCACTTACCTTAACCCAACCCTAACCCTAAGGTCCGTAACTACCGCACACTCACCTTACCCGCTCCCTAACCCTAAGGTCCCTAACTACCGCACACTCACCTTACCCGGTCCCTAACCCTAAAGTCCCTATTGCACACTCACCTTACCCGCTCCCTAACCCTAATGTCCTTACTGCACACTCACCTTACCTGCTCCCTAACCCTAAGGTCCCTAACTATCACACACTCACCTTAACCCGATCTGTTCACACACTTACCTTAACCAGGTCCGTAACCTTCGCTCCACAGTTGAGGAAATAGCGAAGCTGCAGAAACAGCCCAGTGAATTCTTTCCCTATGAAAGTATTCGATAATCTGCAGCTTTGCTATTTTCAGCGTTCCGTGCATAGGATTCAATATTATAACATTCGAAGTTTTAAGACTTCGATGTTATGATATAGACCCCTTTGATGTATGGCTTTGTCCCAATTTCTTGTTCTAAGAGGTTGAGAGGTATGCCCTAACCAATGAAATAGACTGGATCTGTTGCATGTCAAGAAGAGCAGGACTGTTTTTTTTTTTTTACTGTTGTAGAGCATAGACTTCTTTTTCAACTAATTAATTGTGTGGCCTGGTTGCTCAGCTAGAAGTGGGCCTAAGTTGCCTTGTGCTAAATATAACCCTGTCTGACAGCTGAGATTTAAAGAAAAAGGCAGACTCACAAGCACTTAAATCGGAGAAGGTGACTCAGTACAGTGGAAGGAAAACCCTGCAAGTTAAACATATTGTTGATTGGGAATAATGTAAAAAGTCAACTCTTCAAGTACCTGATTATACTAGAATGTAGGAAAATGAAGACATCAGAGCAAACATAAAACTCCACACATATTGAGGGTTTATCACTGCAAAGCATCACATAAATACCATGCATGTGAACGAAGTATAGCAGAATATAAACAGGATACAAAGGGATGTAATAAAACAGCTGTTGTTAGTGCTATTTTCAGAGTCAGCAATACTTACTAAAGAATGTTTACTGTCAACATCTTACGGAACAGAAAAGTAGATGGGGGAAGGTCTTACAAGGACTTAAACGGCATTTGGAAGCATTTAGTGTTTCATTTTCCTTTTACTAAGACTCTAGGGATCAGAGAGGCCAGCTCTGAAATGACAGTAGCTCACAGTGCTTAGTAACAAAAGACAAGGGGGTGAGTGGAAGGCAAAAGGGGAAGATTAAGAAAGTCAAAAAGAAATTCCTGAGTAAATAAGAAGTAAAGGATTAATCATGAAACAACTTATAGGGAAGAAAATCAGCAACATCTGACTGCACCTAACACTGAATATTAGCATAACTTCCCTGGCTTACATACAGCACAGGAATCATGCATCTAGTAATATAATGAACACATTTTCTGTAGCACAGTGGGAAAATTATTTTTGATCCCTTGCTGACATCAACCATATGTAGCAGGTTTTAGGCAGCAGCAAACCCAGCAGGTGCTAATGGTCCCTGGGCTTGAGGAGGCCCCAACCACAGTAAGTTCTCTTATTTTGATATTTTGTTATGTTGTCCACCCCACAAAAGCAGCAATCGTGTTTACTTAATAAACCTGATGGGTAATAGTAATTCAGAGGATGAAAAATCCTAAGAATTTACACTGCTCCTTATCCATTAAATTTCAAAGGTATTTCGGGTTGTAGTGACAGTGCCTCGGGTTGTAGTGACAGTGTCTTGTCAAGTGTCAGGCTTCATCATTTCATTAAATGTTTTACCACAGACAGTGCCCTTGACTTGGTTAAATCCTACTGGTGAGCATCCCCTCCAATAAAACTAACATCATAGCCAGCATTAAGCACCTTGAATACCCACGGCTGGGGGTGGGGGGCTAATCATTCTTGACTGGGTGGGGGCCGTACAAAAGCTACCTCCTGCTGTGGAAAAATAAGGAGAAACAAAATAATTCCCCGATTATCCTAAAGATCTTAAGATATGACCCTGCTACCATAAAGTGAGTTAAGTCAGTAATCAGAGAACAAATCTGACCAAGTTGAGAGTCAACAGCCTGGAGTGACTGATCTCAGTTCTTACCTGGGATTTTAACAGCAGATGCTTCTGATCTTCAGGGATGCATTTCTCTTTCAGGGAGTTTAACAAACAATAGTAGTACACTAGGTTAACCCAGCCACTGGGGATGCACAAGCCAGTGCATTTCTTTGTGCCGGTCCCAAGCCCGGATAAATGGGGAGGGTTGCGTCAGGAACATCCGCATAAAACTTCTGCCAAAATTACTGATCGGAGAACTTTTCATAATTGCATACGGTTCGGTCGAGGCCGGGTTAGACCGCCACCAGTACTGTTAGCCAACAGGGTGCTGGCGGAAGTGGGCTACTGTTGGCGAAGGAGAGAGAGGCGTGCCCAAAGGCAGGAAGAGAGGAGGAAGGTTAGGAGTGTAGCAGTGACGGTAGGAACTTTGAATGTTGGCAGTATGACTGGTATAGGAAGAGAGCTAGCTGATATGATGGAGAGAAGGAAGGTTGATATATTGTGTGTGCAAGAGACCAGATGGAAGGGAAGTAAGGCCAGGTGTTTAGGAAGCGGTTTCAAATTGTTCTATCATGGTGTGGATGGCAGGAGAAATGGGGTAGGGGTTATACTAAAGGAACAATATGCCAAGAGTGTTTATGAAGCTCAAAATTGATGGTGTAATGATGAATGCTGTTAGTGCATATGCTCCACAAGTTGGGTGTGCGATGGATGAGAAAGAGAAATTTTGGAGTGAGTTAGATGAAGTTGTGGCGAGTGTACCCAAGGGTGAGAGACTAGTGATTAGAGCGGACTTTAATGGGCATGTTGGTGAAGTGAACAGAGGAGGAAGTGATGGGTAGGTATGGTGTTAAGGAGAGGAATGCAGAAGGTCAGATGATTGTGGATTTTGCGAAAAGGATGGACATGGCTGTGGTGAATCGTATTTTAAGAAGAGGGTGCGATACAAGAGTGGAAAGATGCTCACAAGTTGATTATATACTATGTAGGAGGGCCAGTCTTAAGGAGATTGGAGACTGTAAAGTGGTGGCAGGTGAAAGTGTAGTTAAGCAGCATAGATTAGTGGTATGTAGAATGGCGTTGGTGATCAAGAAGAGGAGGAGGAATGTGAAAGCTGTGCCAAGGATTAAATGGTGGAAGTTAAAAAGGGTGATTGTGAAGTGGAGTTTAGGGAAGAGTTAAGACAGGCACTGGGAGGCAGTGGAGAGCACCGAATAGCTGGGTAACTACAGCAGAACTAGTAAGGTTCACTGCTAGAAATCTGCTTGGTGTGACATCTGGACAGAGGAAGGAGGACAAGGAGACCTGGTGGTGGAATGAGGAAGTACAGGAGAGTATACAGAGGAAGAGGAAGAAGTGGGATTGTCAAAGAGATGAAGAAAGTAGACATGAGTATAAGGAGATGAGGCATGGCAAAGAGAGGTGGCAAAAGCTAAGGATAGGGCATATGGAGAGAGATTGGACACTAAAGAGGGAGAAAAGGACCTGTACCGATTAGCTAGACAGAGGGACAGAGCTGGGAATGATGTGCAGCATGTAAGGGTGATAAAGGATAGTGAGGGAAAGGTACTCACAAGAGGGGAGAGTGTGTTGAGTAGATGGAAAGAGTATTTTGAGAGGCTGATGAATGAAGAGAGAGAGAGAGAAGGTTGGATGATGTGGGGATAGTGAATCAGGAAGTGAAACAGATTAGCAAGGAGGAAGTAAGGGCAGCTATGAAGAGGATGAAGAATGGAAAGGCTGTTGGCCCAGATGACATACCAATGGAAGCATGGAGGTGCTTAGGAGAAATGGCAGTGGAATTTCTAACTAGATTGTTTAATGAAATTTTGGAAAGTCAGAGGATGCCTGTGGAGTGGAGAAAAAGTGTTTTGGTACCTATCTTTAAGAATAAGGGTGATGTGCAGAGCTGCAGTAACTACAGAGGGATAAAACTGATTAGTCACAGCTTGAAGTTATGGGAAAGAGTAGTGGAAGCAAGGTTAAGAAGGGAGGTGATGATTAGTGATCAGCAGTATGGTTTCATGCCAGGAAAGAGCACTACAGATGCAATGTTTGCTCTGAGAGTGTTGATGGAGAAATACAGAGAAGGTCAGAAGGAGTTGCATTGCGTCTTTGTAGACTTGGAGAAAGCATATGACAGGGTGCCTAGAGAAGAGTTGTGGTATTGTATGAGGAAGTGAGTGGTACAGGATATGCGAGGGTAGTGTGACAGTGGTGAGGACTGCAGTGGGAGTGACAGATCCGTTTAAGGTGGAGGTGGGATTACATCAAGGATCAGCTCTGAGTCCTTTCTTATTTGCAGTGGTGATGGACAGGTTGACAGATGAGATCAGACAGGAGGCCCGTGGACTATGATGTTTGCAGATGACATTGTGATCTGTAGTGAGAGTAGGAATCAGGTTGAGGAGACTCTGGAGAGGTGGAGATATGCTCTAGAGAGCAGAGGAATGAGGGTCAGCAGGGCTAAGACAGAATATATGTGTGTAAATGAGAGGGAGGGTAGAGGAATGGTGAGGATGCAGGGAGTAGAGTTGGTAAAGGTGGACGAGTTTAAGTACTTGGGATCAACAGTTCAGAGTAATGGTGAATGTGGAAGAGAGGTGAAGAAGAGTACAGGCAGGGTGGAATGGGTGGAGAAGAGTGTCAGGAGTGATTTGTGACAGGCGGGTATCCGTAAGAGTGAAAGGAAGGTCTACAAGAGTGTAGTGAGACCAGCTATGTTATATGGGTTGGAGACAGTGGCATTGACAAAAGGCAGGAGTCAGAGCTGGATGTGGCAGAGTTAAAGATGTTAAGATTTGCAATCGGTGTGACTAGGATGGATAGGATTAGGAATCGGTATATTAGAGGTCAGCTCATGTTGGACAGTTTGGAGACAAAGCAAGAGGCGTTGGTTTGGACATGTGCTGAGGAGGGATGATGGGTATATTGGGAAAAAGATGCTAAGGATGGAGCTGCCAGGTAAGAGGAATAGAGGAAGGCCTAAGATAAGGTTTATGGACGTGGTGAGAGAGGACATGTTGGTGTGACAGAGCAAGATGCAGAGGATAGGAAGAAATGGAAAGAGATGATCGGGAAAAGCCGAAAGAGAATGATGATGATGAGTAGTACACTAGGTTCTATAACTTTCAACATCTTTGCTCATGAATTCTGGGCAAAACCAAAATAATGGGGGGAGTAAAGGCTCAAAATCAGGGGCACTTTCGAAATGTTACTCTAATTCACATAAAAAGTTAATAGAATAACACATTTTGCATCAACGTGCATTTTCTGAACAATAAGAAGTATGTCTGGAATTATTAACTAGTTGTAATCCTAAACAATTTACCAGCAAATCAAAAATATTATGAGGGTCAGGTCAAAAATATTTGGCAAAGTCAAAGTCAGGGACAATTACAGGTATGCATTACTCCTCAATGAGGTGAACAAAAGTAACTTACCCCTGCTATTTGATGAGGGCTGAACAACAGTCAATAATCTACTGAAACAGTACTAGTATAGCACAGTATATTGCTATTTGCTCACGTCAGTGTAAAACTAGTATTATTATGGCTTAAGCTTTGTGGGTGTGGGGGAGGGGTGGTTGCATTGTAGGAGTAACCATCTGGGCCATAATTTATTCCACTTTCTATCACAGACAGCATCAGTATTGTCATTATGCTTGTATATCTATGTGTGTGAGGGGTTGCAGTGTATTTAAGGGTAACAACTTGTCTATGTGTGTGAGGGGTTGCAGTGTATTTAAGGGTAACAACTTGTCTATGTGTGTGAGGGGTTGCAGTGTATTTAAGGGTAACAACTTGTCTATGTGTGTGAGGGGTTGCAGTGTATTTAAGGGTAACAACTTGGCCATGATTTCTTTCATGTATTATCATAAACATAAAATGTGCACAAGACAGGAGGCTATCTGTAGTGGCCTGGAAAAGTAGAACATGTGTGTGAAAGCAACTGCCCATTTCTACACTGGCACAATGAGAAGCTTTGCTATTTCACATTGCTTTGTTCTGATTGAGTTTTTGGCTGCAGCTGTTTCTATATGGAGTCTGCATGCTCTCCCTATCTCTGTATGGGTTTATACATGTGCTCTGATTTTCCCCAGTACCCCAAAGACATGGCATAGGTGAAATGGCATTCATCCAGTTCCTCTGCAGGTAAAAATGCACCATGTGTGTAAGTGTGTGCCTTTGTGCATCTTTGACACTGTTATAATAAGCAAGGTCTGTCTCCTGTATCAGTGATTGCGTGTGTGTGTGTGTGTGTGTGTGTGTGTGTGTGTGTGTGTGTGTGTGTGTGTGTGCGTGGACATAACCAATAATGCCAGAAGCATATATAACTTGTCTGGGTAGCAGTGAAACAATGCAGTTGACAAGTAGCAATGTTTCAAAAATAAGGCATAAAATAAATGAAAGAACATCCATATTACATCTCCTGGGGTCTGATGGCCCTTAAACCCCAGAGTTTTGGCATGAACTTAGTGGTGGCATCTGCCCTTAACCCCCCCCCCCCCTATTTCTTTTAATTCAGCCCTGCTTAAAGGTGTGTACAGAAGGATGCTGAATCTTGTATGGGGACTGGCAGTGGTGGAGTGGTAATTATTTCTTTAATTTTCTTCACAATCAGACCTCAAAGTTGTGCACAGGAAGTAATTATACCTTGTGCTGGTGTTGCAGACAGCATGGTCAATATTTCCATTGCATCTCTTACAGACATCAGAGGTGTGCAAAGGTCACTATAGCTTATATAGGGACAGTGTGCTGTTTAGGAACAAAAAGTGGGACTACATTGCTGTGATCGTTATTTTTTTCACTTTCCTCACAACAAAATATTAAGCATATATACAGGTGGCTTCCTTTTGGGGGTACAGGTGAGAAGGCATGCTTTGCATATGTATGATAGTAGTCACTTGAAATACATGTCTGTGGCCATTTATGCCTTTGCTTCAATCCAGGTCTAACACTAGAAGGACACACAGAGGATGACTACCTTTTTTTTTGGGGGGGGGCATGTTATGGAAGCAAACAATATTCCCAGATAGTATTTATGCATAATTTCAAACATTTGTCTTCTCATTTTATTCTGAGCTATTGTTTTGTCAGCTTTGAATATTAAGCCTTTGACACAACTTATTTCCTCTTTGAAAGGAAAAAAAAAAGACTGAATTTCTTTTCCTAGTCATGATTTTTATGCATGCCAAATGAAGATCAAATGGTTAGAAAAATGCTCTATAATGCACTTCAGAGCATCTGGATGGGCTTAACTCAGTTACCTTCTATGTAGTTATTATTGTGCTGTATTTGACTAGTTAGTGTGAGATGAAAGGATGCAAGGAAAAGAAAAATTAAACAATAACACACTAACTTTCTTTAACCATACTTTTTGTTTTGACCATCACTGGATTAAAAGGTTGCTTAAAAATCTCTAAAATGCTCTTCAGCTCATCTAAAAACTAATTGCTTCTTCAAAAAGTTGAAGAATTAAGAAAAATGCAAAAAAATAAAGAAAACAAGCAATCTGCATGGTGAGGGAAGCCTGGGATTGGGGGAAACAGGGGGGGGTGCACTTAAGGATAAGTGTGGGTGGGCATTGAGAGGTGCCATGGAACCCTTCATCTAGGGCACCATTTCACCCTAAGGCTAACCCTGTACATAAGGTTGTTGAAATGTGGCATCACTGGTCACTGGAAATGTCCCTCTGTGATGTGGGCCAACATGGTGTGGTACACAGTCCTGCTGTAATGTAAGAACATCGAAGCTATAGTTCATTCTATGTGCACTACTCCTGCAACTTTGCAGCATTAACGAAAAAGCTGCTTAGCAACGTTGGAAGTGTCATGGTGATATTTGATGGGAAGTGTTCAGGGAGACCCCAGAATGCTAACATTGGCCTGCAACCACACCTCCCGTAACAGCTGGCTAATGACACATTCATTCCTCCTCCTCTGGGCCAGTCCATTCATTCACTGGTCAGGTGAAAGCCCGATGGGTTATGGCTCATTTGTTTTCAACTAAGTTGACAGGATTTGTCCCATTTTCTCCCCTTTAGAGGTGAGATTCAGGTAATGGCAGCCCTTAATTTACATGAGGACCCCCTCCCACCCCACCTGTGTAGGTACTGAAAACTCCCTCTGGGAATATCTGCAACATAAGCCACACTGGACATATTCCTGTGCTAGCATTAGCTAAACCCTTCTGTTGGGCTCAGTGGTGTAGTGGGTCAAAACCCCTTCCGCACCAATGCTGGGTGAGTTGGCACCAGTTGCTCCCTGCCTCAGTTCTTCCAGCACCCAGAACTTTTACTCAAACCTGGGTAGGGTGAGACTTAGCTGGGGCTTATACCTATATGCCACAGGGCTGAGAGAAATACTGCATTTTTGAAGTATAACAATTTTGATGTGGTACCCAGAAGCCTGGCCAGTACACTGACCAAATTTGGGCATAGCAACTGAATAAAAAGAATTCTGGTAAGAAATCCTAATTCTTTCCTACTAAATGAGTTCAGCTGGTATTATTACAGCACTTCGGAAGATGATTCACCCTTTGGGGAAAAAAGAAATTGGACCTAAGCTCCAGTCTCACATTTGTTTTCTCAGTTTATTGTGAGATATTGTTTTGTCAGCATTGAATGTTAACCGTCTGACATGGCTACAAAGCAGGAAAAAGGGAATAAAAAAAAAAGAAACAAATTAACTGGCATTAATCCAGAGCAAGAAAGAGTATACAGCTTTTCCATCAGTAAGTATTTATACAAGTTTACTTAAAGTGGTGCATTAAACAAACTAGCAGTAATCTAAAGCAAGAAAGTGTGTCCGGCTCTTCAATCATCAAGTGCAAACACAAGTTTACTTGAAGTGGTGTATTTACTATTGTTTTAGTTTGGAAGTCCAAGAGCTGTAGAGGATTCCAGATCCTTAAGAATCCAAACTTGAAGAGGAAACCAGCAGTAGTTCAAGACCGATGCAGAGCTCAGTAATTTACAGACTTTTCTATGCACTGAAAGCAACCTCCATGTGTAAACTCTAATGTTAATAGCCTCCTTGCGCATGATAAATCAAGTGAAGACATACATGCCATTGGTAAACCTGTTGCAGAACCACTTAACCCCAAAACGTATTAACCTGGAAGAGATATAAAAATGTCAGTCTAATACTAGAGAATGTATTGCATCTGTGTGAGTTTGTACCTGAGGTGAGAAAAGTAGCCTAATACTGTAATCACAGAGAAATAGAGACAATACTGAATAAAGAAAGGAAGGAGATTTAGGCTTGCTTACCCTACAAAATCAGCTTCATTTGATGTCTATTTTTATTCTTAAGATATATTTGTTGACTTTTAAATTAATTACTTATTAATAACTTGTTGGCAGGTTTGCAATTTATTTTCGGTTGTGTTTTACATTATATTTTGCACGAGCCATTTAACTCTATCTATGACATATTGAAAGATAGCAATTTTGCATACACATTACATCATTTTTTACCACTGGGCAATTTAAATTACACTTCTCATCTTCCTCCCTTCTCAAACCCACCTCATTAAGTGTCAACAGATATAGCCCTCCAACCTTTGTGATAATGCCTGCACTTTCTCTACACTATTGTGAAAAAAAATTTCACCTCCCCTACCCAATATATCAATCCTGCTTACACTTTGCATCTTCTTCAGGTTATCTTGCTAACACCTAATCATACCTTCACCACCCAGTTTGTCATTTCTTTATTTCCCCATATTTCTGGAGCACCTTCTTTCCACCCTTCAGCTACCTGATGTTTCAACACCATCACTGTTAGCAAAATTCGGTCTTCCCTTGACCAACATTAACCAGCAGTCTCTATACCACATATCAAAAGGACAAGCCCCTTTCCCCTGAGTTCTCCTAAAAAATCTGTCAACACTCAAGGGCCTTACCTTAAGTTACTGAATCTCTCTATGTTGTTGTTTGTCTTTTCAGCTTTTCCCGGTTAGGGTTCGCCACATCGGAACTCTGATTGGCAGTAGATTTTTTTTTATGGTGCCGAGTTGCCAGCCCAACGCCCAACCTTCAGCGAAGGCACGCCCATTCACGCATGTCTTTTGGAAGACACTTGACCGCAGGGAGGACATGCAGACTCCACACAGAAGGCACTCCAGCTGTCAATCGAACAGGAGAACCTCTCGCTGTGAGGCAACAACTCTACCGCTGTACCACAGCGGCTTCTCTATACAACCACAAAATATGAAGTCATGCTGCCTCTCTCATGTACACCTCTAGCAAATGCAGTCAGTCCAACATCCTTCTTTTTCCATTTTCATCAGCATTAGGTACTATCTGTACAAAAACAAATTGTTCCATCTTTTCTTCTGCTTCCAGTCACCTTAAACATTTTTTAATCAATCCTGCTCTGCATTTCTGCCCTGAACCCCAAACACAGCTGTCTCTTCTACTGCAGAAGTGTCAGATGACTGAATGGCTACAGTTAAGTGAGACAGCTTTGTACAAGGCGAGAAGGAAATATCCAGGGAATTCTACACCAAACAGCTTAACACCAGTGGAAGATAAAGTAATGAAGAGAATTCTCAGAGAAATGCTGATTACTTTCTTAGAAGGCAATCATCTCCAGTTTGGTAAACATCATAGGTTTATGGCCAAAAGGAGGAGTCAGGCAAATGTGATCCCATTTTATTACTAGAACACAAATGTACTTAAAAGAGTGTAGAAATAGATGTAGTCTACCTGAACTTCCACATGACTTCTGATGTATGCCTGCACAGAAGGCTGATAGAAAAGCTGAAACCATAAATTAGAAACACTACGGCTGCATGGCAGAAGAATAGGACACGGACACATGTAGTGAGGAGGATAAAGTAAAAAATAAGGGAAGTGACTACAGGAGTATGTCAAGGATCAGTTTTGGGTCCACTATTCTTAATGTGTTTGTTTCAGAAATACTTGACATAAAAGAAAAGAAAACAGGATGTGCCTTTTAGTTGATTATATGATAATAGGTACACTGGTGAATTATGGGTAAAATCCTATGGAATGATTAATTAAGGCTGACAAATTGGACAGAAAGGTGGAAGCCAAGGTTCACCACATACAAATTCAAAATTCTGTAACAACCCTAGTGTAAAGTATTATCTTGGTGAGTGGTAATGACTCTCTAAAAGCAGTAAAAGGATCTTGGGGTGCTGATCACACCTAGATTCCACCACAAGGAGCAGAGTAAAAGGGCAGTAATAGTAGCTAGGCATGTTAGGTTCAATCCTTAGGGGAACAGACTCCACAAACAACACACCAGGTAGATGATCAGGGTTGTTGAACACACAAGTAAGATGAAGATAAATAAATACTTTGTGTTATCCACATTTTCATTTTTATACCTTTTGTTAAACTGTTGGAGCTTTTCTCCTCATGAATCAGCTGAATAGGTATCTTGCAAGGCCCAGTCAGATGATCTCTGTTAACAAACAGATGAGTAAATAAACAAGCAGAAGTGTAGTGAGTGCAGTGACAGCAACAAGCAGATGCTGCAGTGTATCCTCAGTGGTACAGATATGAAGCAGTGATGCTTTCACTCTACAGGACTCCGATCAGGCTATACCTTGAGTAAAGTGTGTAATTCTAGAGGTCATGCTAAAAAGGAATACCAGGCTACTGGAAGATGTCTAGATAAAGGCAATCAGAATGGTGTATGAAATGGGAAGAAAGGATATGACCAGAGAAAATATTAGATGGAATCATGGAACTTTTTTTACTAGAAAATGGTAGAGATGGGGAATCAGAGAACATGATATGGGTGCACAAGATCTTGATAGAGAGATGTAAAGCAGATGTCCTAGCCTAAGGGACAGAGAGGGAAAGGAGACCCAGGCAGCAAATTGTACAGGTTATTTCCTGGATTTCTATAAACTCTATTTCACAGAGGATTTTGGGCTTAAGGAATGGACTTCTGGAATAGAGAATGGAGAGGAAATCCACAGATACATTCAAGAAGGCATAGAGCAGGGGGGCATGGTAAGAGCAAATGTTTGAATGCAGGAGAGAATAATGTTAAAATACATGTAAAAGGGAGGGTTGACAGACTTAGAGTCTCATTCTGCCATGAATTAATTGTGAGGCTGAGAGACTGGCCTGCATATGCAAACTGAATGAAAAAATATATGCAAAGAATGTCATGAAAGTTAACTGAGTACGGGTTTAGCAGTGGAATCACCAAATAAAATTGCAAAAAATGCGCAAGTTATTCAGTTAACAGAGCATGTCACAGTATAGGGGATGGTCCAAGAAGTACAGAATTGTCATCTTTGTCATAATCATGTAGTCATGTAGGTGCAAATGACCCCTGACATATAGACAGTACAAAAATAAGGACAATACAAATTTAAGAAGAAAAAAAAAGTTTAATCAACACTCTACCCACTATGACTGGACAGGAAATAGTCTATTATAGTGGCAAAATGTAAGTTTCACAAGACTCCTGAACTGACATTCATTGCATAATTAAATTAAATCCTGCTGTCACAATACATTATATAAACATGTTACTATCTAAATTATATGCATAATTCTTGTCAGTTACTCTTAGGCATCCAATCTTTCATTTTCCAGCACCTACGATATGCTGTTAAGGGTCAAAAGGAAGAGCAGCTTATGCCAACAATCAAACTGTGTAAAGCAGATAGTCAATTCATCATAGGACAGAAACACAGTTCTCCACACACCCCACTAGCATGCCTGGATGGGTTACCAATCCATAACAGGACATAAACACAAGCATACCTCTCAACTGTCCAGATTTTCCCAGAATGTCCAGATTTTGCCTCTTATTTTTTGGTCTCTTCCTCATAAAATTTGTGGTTTTGTGGCAAATCACTGGGATGATCTGGGAACCGAAGTCATTAAATATTAACAACATGTTTCAGACTTTAAATCCTTCAAAAATGTATGTTAACAAAAACACTTTTACTCTAGTAACTTTCTAAATTTATAAGAGCAATATTTAAAATTTGTCCCTATTTTGGGCCTTTGTCTCTCCTTTTTATCAGGCTTTGTCCAGATGTTTTGCACTGAGGTTGAGAGGTATGAACACAAACGTTACCTCCCACACACACACACTCATACAGAAAAGAATTGTATATATTATTAGCAATTTTTAAGATATTCAGTTTATCTTTTGGCACATCTAGAAGGGATGCCAATCTAACACACGTATATGCACACCAAAATTCATACTCATAAACATGCCTATTACGAGCAATTTACAGGATGCCGAACTCACCTATCTGCATCTCTTTAGATGTATAGGGAAAACTAAGACATCAGTGAAAATCCATGGGGAGACACTGGGAAGATGTAGACTCTATTCTGCACAGAAGACCTCCAAGGCAGGAACTAAACTAGAGAAACAACAGCTGTGACAAAGCAACACTAACCAATGCATGTTTTTGCCATTCATGACCATATATTATCATATTTAATTTTCTTCTTAGCAATATATACAGTAACTAAGACTTGAATGGAAAAAGGCATACTTACGTAATGTCACAAAGTGCGGTCAGTTCCCCACCATCTGAATGTTCTACATAATATTATTGGCAGTTAGTTACGCACTGTTCATTTCTCAATGTACATGTTCTTTATGAAGCCTGTTTTGTAAACTCCCGGGAAAGTATTTCTTTATTTTATCCAGATCTATCCCATTCCCTTCCAACACCAAAAATTATATTTTTCTTACATCTTGTTTAGCTCAAACCCTCAACAAATTATTTCATTTTGTTCTACACTTTCATTTCTTTTTCTCTTCATATGGCTTTGCCTGATGTTTCTGAGGCATTTTAATTGCCAGGCAGTCCATCTCTAAACTATCAATGTCATTACATTTACACAGTCTTCAAAATGGTACACAATACTCCATATGGGATCTCACTAATTACTGTATGCATGTTATCAGCTCTTTATCAAAGCTCTCAAAACCTATGCTGTGCAAAAGTTACTGTAATTCAGTTTTATGCTGCTGCCTTTTAAACTGCATTCATAACTTCTCAAGATTGGTAGCTCAGCCCTTCTCTTTCACATTAAACATTTTTTTATGAATTCCATTGCTTTATCACATGAATCTGCAAAAAATACCAGTCAGTGAACAGCAGTGACCCTGTTAAGATTCGTACTGCCTTCCCTCTCTTAAAGCCAAAATGTTTTTTATGCTTAAACTTGGCAGTGACTCATGTCTAAATGAAGTAAGAATTTCTTGGTGCTAACATCAGAGCTATAATATGAAACAAGTTGGTTTAAAATGTCAAGATCCACACCCATCAGCTGGGACCTTTTAATATGTGACTGCTAGAGTTCCAATTAATTGTCTATCAGAACAGATACATCTGGTGAGTGTCCTACAATGTTATTTGAGAGGGTAATAGCTGTACAACAGTGCTTTGATGGTAACAGCATGAGTTCCACACTACTAAACAGCTAAAGGAAGGCAGTATCTTTTACATAATGATTTTTTTTTCTCCATTAAAAACATATGTCCCGATTGGCCAGTTTTGATCAGTGATAAACATGATTTTGATACAGCTGTACAATGCTCTCGTGAACTTTTCGTTGGACTCGTTAACCTTCTGACTCTCTGCAGAATAGGTGACAGTACCAAATATGTCAATATTCATAAGTCTGTTAAAAAGTATAATGCAAAACAGTGTAGGACATGTTGTACACACTCAAATGTACTACTGTGCAGGTCAAATGTTTATAGCAATGTTTGCAATTGCACTAAAGTCGCATTTTTATAAGTGAGCCATATAAAAATGCTCTTAAGCTTATCAGGAAAGCCGGAACAGGGAAGGATTCAGTTTTTGTTATTGTTAAATGAAAACATTGACATAAAAAGCACAATATTCATTTTAGTATAAGTGGACAGCATTAGAACAAAAGACTTGCTGGGGCATGCTAATCAAAATCTCCCCTAGTTAACCAAAGGGCGAATTGCCCATGGACAGCTAAAACAAATGAAAATCCTTAAGCATTTGATACCTTACAATAGAGTATTTTTGTAAAAGAAAAAAAATAAACAGCTTGAATATTTGAAGCATTCAAAAGATTCCTTTGGAGTTAGCAAGCTATTAACGCAGAATGACTTATCAACTAAAGGTCTTTAAAAAGACTTATGTACTGTACTAATTAATATAAGTCGACTGATGTCACTAGATGGTTGGAATGCAGTATATCCAATGAAACAGACTTCATGATTGAAACAATCTGCCTCAATTAAAGCCACCACCTGTAACAAATTTGCCATTACTCTGATCTGTGGAGCTTTCAGAGTTACCTTTTTCAAACAGGGTTGTTGTCCCTACAAAAAATGATTTTTTTGCACTCTTACACAAGTATTGTTCCTTGTAGGGAAGCTTTATGGTTGTTCCTTGTAAGGGGGAAACTCTACCTGAGGTTGATGGGGATGTGTCAAAGCTTATTATGATACATTCAGCTGTAACAAACTGTTGTACAATCTTTATCATAGCAATCAATCAAAACTTTATCTGGGCAGTAACATTCTTTAATCTCAACGTTCAGTGCTGTTCTTCAATCCCAGTGAATGAGCGATGCATACATAAATGCAAAAATAAAAATTCTAACAATAATTTAGTAAATCAATTAATGTATGCAGAGTGAATGTGTAATTAATGAGACTGGATGTCTAATATGTGACTAAGTTTCTGTTTTAAGCACTTTCTCAAATACTTCTGTATACATTACCAGGAGCTGGGTATTGCAAAAACAAAAGGTTGTTTTTTTTTTTCAATAATCATTTTAATCATTTTTTATTATTTTTCACAACCATATTACAAATTCACACATTATATACAATATATACAAAATGCTTCCATTGGTTAATTTCACATATATATCAACCTCATGTATTGATCAAAGGTACAGCACTCACAATCAAAAGGAAAAAAATAAAAAAAAAAAAAAAATCCAACATTAACAAATCCAAGCCAACAATCTGTCTTTTCTGTACATTTTCTATCTAATCTAAGGTTGATTTAGACTATATTCTGGTTCCCGAGAAAAAGTGGATAGTACTTCAAAAGAATTCTGCCTCACCTTGAGAACTGCTTGCTGTACCTGTTTTGTAGATGGAAATTAGCAGATAGTCAACTACAAGGAAGATCTTTAAGTTAAGCAAGTTTTAGAATATGGAGGGCTAGATGTTTAAACAGTACCATCTTACAAATGAGACTTCAAATAAACTTGCAACAAATGTATTTTACACAAGATAGGAGAAAGATGGCTAGAACAAAACACCCAGCAAGCTGTTTGGCTGATGCATTATGGAGCAACTACACATGGCAGAAGTTCATTTGCTGAAGGTACACTACAGTGCAATAGTCAAGCCAAGAAGGCAAAACACATGAACAACTGTGTGTCATGATATGGAATATGTTGCTTGATCCAAGTAATGACCATAAGGAATAAATGGAAGCTCCACTAATAACTGTCTTGGGGACATTATAACGACTGTCATGTGGACATTAATAATGACTGTCATGTGGACATTAAACACTGAAGAACTATCATACAAAGATCAAGTATTAGTTTGTGAAACTCAGCTTGAACTCGGATGTTATAATCAAGAGCTATATGAGGAACTCCAGAGCTTCAGAAAGTAGACTGCATGTACTAAACTACAGTGTTCCTGGGATATAACTTTAACTGGACTTCTGATATTCAGTCATAGAGCTTTGGTAAACTTTATCACTGCACTAACATAAAAAGAACAAAAAACATTGAAAATATGCATAACAATGACACTGCAAGGGCCAAGCTCCACCATCTAACAGCACATGTAAATGATGGCATATATACACTAAAACAAATGCAATAACTGATCGGTGATGTACTCCCACATACAAAAGGGCAGTGTTCTATGATATAAATGTATAATAAGTCCATGGCATCTCCTCAGTACCCCAATTCATGAAACACATCTCCTCATAAACTGTAGCTTGAAACTGTTCCTGCAAATGCATGAAGGATCATACTAAGCCTACCCAATAAAACCAGTTTTTACACACACACTCACTAAAAACTGAAACAGTGTTTTTGAAGAGGGACAAACCACTTGCACTGCTTACTACTGTTACTTTATTATGTTCATTGTGAGGCTTCTGCAACTTAAAGAAATGAAAGCACTGTAATGATAAAACCACTATCTCCCAATGAAGTGCCATGAGCTCAGAGGAACAATAATACAAGCACATAAAGCAAATGGTTACAACCCATAAGTGATAGTCATATGCAGGCAAAAAGAACAATCTAGTAATAGAGCTTAAATAAAAAGATGAGCAAAAAGAAAAAGAATGAAAACTTTAGGAAGAGCACGATTTCTACAGTCTGAAGTGCAATGTTACGTCTGAAAACTGAAAAATTCAAACATCACAAGGCTGCAATCTGCAAGCTAAAAAGCAACAAAAACATTTTTTTAAGTATTGAGAAACACAGAGCTATTTCTGACTCTAATCCTATTACTCAAAACTCTTAACACTGATACCAACCTAATAAAGACTGCAATGTTAAATTGATTAAGTTTTATAATAAATATAGCACACTTAATAAAATTATCTCATGTTACTCCTTACAGTTTTAATGTATATGTAGTCAAACTAATGGATATTACCAATACTGTCCTTTGAAACAATGGAATCTTAAAAGTCTTCTAACAATACTGTCACCAGAAATCAAGGTATATTTAGAGAGAAAATTAATTAGAATTTACTGTCTGCTCCTTTAAACCTGTTTGTGAGACATGATCAAACCATTTAGGAATGCATCAGACATCCTTCTATAGGTGTACAATTGGTTGGATAGAGAACTGTGGTCCTCATTAAATGCTAAAGACAGAAGAATAAGAGCCATGAGACCATGAGACACTTTAAGCCAATGGGAGGTCATTGGATAATAACAGTACAACAGATTCAACAGTGACACCTCCTGGACAGACGTGAAATAGCATATGAAGGCTTGGGCTGTTGGGTTGTTTTACCGTGGTACAGCTGCTACCACCATGTAAATGAATGTGGTAAAAAAGGGAAGGTTGGATATGTCTGCCCTTTTCAGAACATCAGGGTTCTATTTATCATACTGAAAAATAATGTAACCACAACTTCTTAAGTAAAGAGACAAAATATAACCAACCACGTTTTAGTTACAGAGACAAAAATGCTAACAAAAAAAGTCCCAGGTGGCCTGTGTAATTAACAATACGAGTTCACTGGAAAATCCCTAGAAATCTTACAAGACCAAAATTGAAGCAAGTGGAATGCCTGCTTTCATAATTATTATATTTTTACTGGACAATCAGGATGGCAGACTAAGCCAGTGGTGAAATCTTCTGGAATGGTAGTCCTTTGCACAGGTAACCAGACTTAAAGTATCTTAACCTGTAATGGAATATATTCTATAAGTAGAGAATCACACTATCTTCTCACATATTTCTGGGCTAAAACTTTCCATTTCAGGTGACTGGCTGTTTTTCCACATTTCAAAGAGGTTAGGTAGTTTAAGTCAGTGCTGCAGAGATCTTCCAGTAAATAATTCTGTCTTCTTACAGCTTATCTAAGACTGGAAGTAACTACGGTATTTAACCAGCTTAAGTCTATCAACCTCACTATAGTTGTTCAACTAGCTTAAGCCTATCAACCTCTGACCTCGAGCAGTATTCCACACTCCAATCTGCCTCTTCGGCTTCATCAGCTCTGGGTAAAACCAGTGAGAGTCAGGATGAAGGGCTGAAGCTACACATGCAATGGACATATCTGATCCAAACTGCCAGTAATAGTCTTTGTTACTGGACTAAATATAATTCTAGGTTTGAAGCATCTCAAAATACAGCATAAATGTTTAAAGTCATCATCAGGCCTTGAGGATTACTTACTCTTAATTACAACATGGTGCAGATTCTGTACAAGCTGGCCTATCTAAATGAAATCAGATGTGAACCTGACAATATTATAACTGTACCAGCTGGGCAACCAGCAGCCCTGTGGTCTTCTCACCCACATGGGAAAAATAAGTCATCCAAGTATACTTTTGCAGAATGGTTCTAAATTTAATTATCTGAACAAAGTGCTTCCCAGTCATGAGTCTGACCAGCCTCATATGCAAATCCATGGAAAGACTTATCATGGAACTAATCAATGAGGTTATAAGGAACCTCAGAACATCAGACTCATCTCAGTTTGGATTCATTAAGTTGAAGTCATGCTTACTTAACCTGGTAGACTTTTTAGAAAAGGTCACCAAAGCAAAAGCTTTAGACACAATTTCCCACTTAGGCATATTAGAAAAGCTAGATAAACTGGGAATAAACCCTATGTCACTCACTGGCTGGTGAACTAGGCTACACAGTGCACACAGGATATCAAACCTGGGGAAGTTACCTCCAGTCATCATGGTTCTGTGGTGGGACCTCTCCTGTTTGGCTTCTACTTTTCTGAAGTAAAACACAATACCAAAGATCTCTGGCTGACTAAGTTTGCAGATGACTGCAAGCTAGGAGCAGTCACTGAACCCATATATGACTTAATCATCCTTTTGGAAGGTTTGTTTCAAATAAATAACTAGCACTGAAATTACGGCCTAAAACTAAATGCTAAAACATGCATTATCATACCCTTTGGAAAGTCATCTATACTAGAGAACTACCGCATTGACAGTATGTCCCTAACAGGTGACTCAGTTGTTTGGGATTTTGGAATTTATGTGGATAGTAACCTAATCTTTGACTTAGATGTGTCTATTGTTGTAAGAAATTCCTTCTTTATTGCCCAGCTTATAAACAAAGGGATTGTGTGCAGAAATAGGAATGTCATTGTCCAACTTTACTCAGCCTTTATTAGGCTAATCATTGAATATAATACCCCATTGGCATGTAAGTATCCAGACACATGCAACAACTGGAAGTCCCACAGAGATACCTTACTGAAAGGATACACAGCCTAAACAACATATCCTACAAGGACCATCTCAAAGCCCTGTCACTATACTCAGTATTCTACCGATTGCTAAGAGATGACCTGTGTCTGGCATACAAGGCACCCTCTGACCCATACTGATGGACCAGCTATACATCATCAGTCATATGCCATCAGAAATACTCAGTACTGGGATCTAAACCTCTTTTGCAGCATCAGCAGAATAGTTTGGAGGGACAGGTATGTCTTGCAGTGGATACCGCTGCTCTAGAACAGACTCCCCATCCACGTAAAATGCAGTTCATCCCTGTCCATATTCACACACAACTTGGATCTATGATTAGGAAACAGAAAATTTATGCCAGGACAGCTCCCTGTACTTCTAACAGACAGAGACAGCTCTTAAATGCTTTATCTCATGTATGTGTCCCCTCAAATTATCTACAGTGTGATCACAGTTATCCTCACTAGGGTAATATATAATTATTAACTGTGGGATGGGTAAGGCCAAGCAATCACCAAATGGGATAGGTTAAATCAAGCACCAAAATGGGAATTGGTTAGGCTCAAAATGACCCGCAAGGGCAGCTCACCTACTACTTACCAATGAACTTATATGTCTCATTTCTAACATTATGCAGCCAAATCATGCTCCCATCCTTCCTTCCTTTCTTCTAGGGAAAATGGCCCAAATACCTTCTTTATTCATTTAAATATTTTATCATGCCCCCCATCCACTTTGGATCGTTTCTTATTCCAATCTATCCTTATCACTAGACAGCCTTCAAAACTACATATATTATTCCAATCTGTTCTGACCAATGACCAGAAGAATGGGAGAATGACCTCTTTATCCTTAGCACTGGTTCTTCTAAGGCTGCATCTCTACGTTGTATTTGTTTTAGTAACTGCCCCTTCATTCTGGGTTTGGTGGTGCAGTGGTGCTATGATGACCATCCTAGGCCTTTTCCTGATTTATTATTTTGTGCAGTATCCCACCTTTCTACATGCCGTTATTTTGATATCTTGTCCCAGGGCATGCATCTTGCATTTATCTGTTACTGAATGTCTGCTGCCATTTCTTATTCCCATTCACAAATGCCTATAAATTATATATGGTATATCACCACAATATTCCATTTTGTTCCAGGTTCATTTTGTCTTGGAAGATGTTTCTGATGTCTGTTATGTATGTTACAGATACATTGAAGAGGACTGGAACTTGAAACAGCTTCTTCTGGACTCCACTAACTTTCTTCCTACCTTTTCTGACAGAGTTCTGCTTGTAGTTACCCTGTATGTACTTTCATCTAACATTACTGTGCACATTATGACTGATTCCTACCCCTAGGGTTTTCAGTTTACTTAGCAACCTCCTGAAGTTAAGCTTAATTACACTGACTGGATTACTCCTAACAGTCTGATGGTAATCCAGTTATAAAACTGCAACATGTCTGATTGGCAAATACTTCTTTCTTAAACTCTGTGCTGCTTTGTGTCCTACAGATTTTTGTACCTTAGCAAAATAGCCCCTGAATCAGTATTTTTTTATTTATTATCTGTCAGGAAGATGCGCATTACTGGCTTGTAATTCCATGAGCTGGTATTGTTGCATACTTTGTAGAGAAGATCTGTTGTGATCTTATTACAATCTGCCAGTATTTTCTTGCTGATCAGTCATCCACTTCAGAAACATAGGGCAGGGCAAGACGGACAACTGCCCTGGGGACAAAGGGTTGATAGAGCAATCAGCTATCCTTCATCAAGCTTTCTCTCTTTAAGTGCAATACTGGCTTTAAAAGCCACTATTGCATTTGTAGTGAAACCTGAGTGCTGCAAAGCTCTGTGTGTGGTCTAAACTGTAGCATACGTGCAGAGCAGGAGGAGGAATGGACACATATGCTACAGTTTAGACCACACACCGATCTGCAAATGCAATAGCGGCTTTTAAAAGCACACAAACAAGACCTGAATGGCTGGGGCAGGAAGGGGGGCATATCATGCATATGGCCACCTGGTTGGTGTTCCTTTTAGCAAGATATCTCTGTGGGCATTCAATTTGTTGCACATATCAGGTAAAAAAATATATAAGGGAGGATGGTGAACAGAAGGGTGCAAACTGTGAGGTTTAGCTTTAAGCTAGACCTAGAAAAGCAATTTTCAGCAGGTAAATCACTTGCTCACTTATGTTAGAGTAAAACAAGTGATTCCTGTTTTCGGGAGTTCCTGCCTTGTTCACTATTGTAGGATGATGCAGTTGAGATACAAACACACACACACATGTATATTTAGATATATATATATATATATATATATATATATATATATATATATATATATATATATATATGGGTCTACTTTGTTTAGTTGAATCTCATTTCACTGAATTTCATTTCACCCCAACCACTTCGCTGAAAACTCAAATTAATGAAAACTCATTTCACTGAATCTCATTTCACTGAACTGCAGTTAGTATACAGGGCACTGTGGAGAGTACTGTAAGGCAAGTAAAAGGTATACACCCTTTTCCCCACTGTAGTGCAATCCTGGAGTTAGTGTATATAGTTAGGGGGGTGTGGAGGGGCACAGCCCTCCACATTGAAGGGTGTATAGCACCCCAATTAGTTTGAGTACATATTGTCTTCTGGAGAGAGTTAGTCATTGGTGTTACAACCATGCATGTCTATTGTTTAAAATGTATTATTTTGAAGTTTTTGGTAAAATACAATGTGCCCCCCACATCTCCCCTAACTATATATACTAACATCAGGATCGCACTACAGTGAAGGAAAGGGCATATACCTTTTACTTGCCTTACAGTACTCTACACAGTGCCATATATACTAACTGCAGTTCAGTGAAATGAGATTTAGTGAAATGAGTTTTCAGTTATTTGTGTTTGCAGCGAAGTGGTCGGGGTGAAATGTAAAGTGGACCCATATATATATATATATATATATATATATATATATATATATATATATATATATATATATGATACAAAGAGCACATTTGATGCACAAGTCATTAAAGTGCTTGGAATAAAACAATATTCAACAAAACAACACTTCCAGCACTATTAAAAAGATTTTAAACTGCAACTGCAATACATATAAAGACTTCTTTATCCTTTGGGGGATGGTATTTAGTTTGTTGGATCTGAATATTCTTTAAAGGGACTATATCTTTAAATGCAGAGTTCAAATGCAATGTTGTAGCCATTTCCAGATTTACATTGATGATGCCATGGGGTAAAAGTAGTTTGTTTTACAGTAAGCCTGGTCTTTTGAGTGGAATAAATATATTTATAGTTATTGCATTTGCAGTTTAACATTCTTTTAATAATGCTGGAAGTGTTGTTTTGTTTTCTAGATATATGTAAGACTGAGAGGTTAGGAGGGTTTTCACACTACAAAAAACTAGCTACTTCACTGCTTTGCATGTAAAGGGCAGATATCGTGGAACTGTAATCAAGAATTTAAGTAATTAGTGATCAAGTTGTGATCACTCACAGTAGAAGCAAATAAAAATAATTACTGCTTTACAGAAAGAGTATTGGGATGGTGAAAAAGTCTACCAGAATGTGCAGTAAGAAATAATACAAACAAATAATTTAAAATAGTCTGGGACATATGAAACAGGAAAAAAAAAAAAAAAGAAGGATGGGCAACTAAAATTACTTTCATTGTCTAAACCCCATTTTAGCCCTCGAACATCAGCATTATCTTCAAACCCCTTCCTCATTGCTTAGGCATTTCTTTGGTATTTTATTTTTATGAATAGCAAAAAAAGACTGACTGCCCTGAAACATATTTCCCCTGCTATCCAGTGAACTATTCATGTCTACAGCACACAGTCCTTGCTCACATACTCCAAAAGCAAAACATATTATATTCCCTTTGAATGCTATTTGTACTCTACATTGCTAAAAAGCAGAAGCTGCTCCTCCTATAATCTTTCATTTCTGACTTCAGAAAAGCAGTTCTCTTGTTGTTTCTTGGTGATTCTTCAGTTCCAGATTTCCATGAGCAGGCTCAGTAGGTCTTAATGCAACAAGCCAGATATTCTCCCGTTCCTGCATTTTTCACATTCTTGGCCTACATGCCTCATGCCACTGAACTATAATTTTTATCCTACTTAGGTGTTTCATCTGGTTCTTTACTTTTACACGGCTGTGCCTCAGTCTGCCTTCTTACAGTTCTCCCCCCCCCCGCCTTTGGTTCTGTTCCATATATCACCTCCTTTCGACTATTCTCAGTTCTACACATTTCCTTTTCATATCAATTTTTAAACATATTTCCTCCTTTCTATGATATTTGGATCCAGGTCTTCTGCTCTACTGTGACATTATAATACACCAGCTTTTATGTATTTCTGTAAACACACTAATTTCACAGACATATCACTCATTTGATAGCTGCATAATGTTTTCACTTTCCTCCTTAATATGCCTTTTCTTATTAAAACTCTAATCTTAATACACTTATCACATGTACCACACCCATTTCCACATCTGAAACAAACTTTGATCTGACAGTTGTAAAACAGTGTCCCCTTTTCCTTCTCTAACCAAATCTGTTACACAAACAATCAAACTCAGAAAATTTAAAAACATTACTCTAACACTGTATTTCAATTCCAAATATCTTCACAATCAAATATAGGCTTAGAACTAGACAATATTAACTATCTTCATTTAAAATAGAAATTGTGTACACATTCTGACCTGAATATCAAGATTAAGAATTTGAGTTCACAAGATTTAAGATCCACTTCAACATCTTTCAAGTAACTTCTATTCTTTACTGAGTGTTATGTGTCCTTAAATGTTTCTCAACCCTGTGGCATTGTAAAGATAACATGGACATTTATTTTCCATGTGATGCATATCAGAGTTTGGTTTTCAAAGAAAACAAAAGTTTTCTTTAGTAACTGACCTGATGCAAGAATCTTTTCAAGAAGCTTTTCTGGTATTTTCATACAAATCAACCACATTGTGCATGTTGTCTATAAAACAGCTTTGAGAAGTTTCTTTTCGATAGTTTTTGGAGAAAATTTCTTAATCCTACCATTTACGGTCTCAGCCAGAGAAGGTAGTTTGCCAAGTTCCTGATTTTCACTTCTAGTTCTTTAACGTCTTCTCTGCTTTCTCAGCAGCGGCTTTTGAGCACTGTTCTTTATCCTTCCTTAAATCTCCATCTCCTTGCATTAATAAACTATTGTACACATTTTTCTTTTCTGTAGATTATGAAGCACATCAGCCCACTTCAAACATTGAAACTGTTGCATCCTGGATCCCTCAGTCCCTTCCAGGTCTGGCATTTCACTAGTATGCTGGCCAGGGCAGATAACATTATACTTTGCCTTACTCCAGCACCGTGGAGCATTTGTTCCAGGGTGCTGTTTTACGTCATCATTATTCAGTCCCTTCACACTATCTCTGAAACAACATTTGCTAATAAGCTTTTCTACCATCACAATTAAACTGACTTTTCACAGTGACTGTTCTGTATTCACATTAGGAGCCATTTTCTCTAGTATGTCATCTGAGGTCACCATCAAAGCTGACTAATCATAGCTTACAACATCCATTTCCCTACTGAATTAATAGGGTCATTATTCTGGTGCCTTGGCGAAAATTTCTTTAGCCTGTGACTGAAATGAAACACTAAAGAAACATAATGCATTTTTTTAAAATATGAAAAGTATAAATAACTCTTCATGAAAAATCTTTAAATGGTTCAGACTTATTTCCATGTGACAGATTTAGATTTTGCCACAAAACAGCCCAACCTAGTTTCTGTTTACTGCAACTGTTACTTTGTTACAGCTGCATTCATGTAGCATTATATTTGTTCTATCAGCATAAGGAAATTACTGTTGTAGGGAAGGGGCATGAACTGAGATTATTACAAAATGGGTCACTCTTGCTTAGCTTTGTGGCAGGGAGGCCTACAGCCCTAATTATAACTCAGACTAGAGAAACTAGGTTGGGGGAGGGGTGGTGAATGGCCAGTGATGGTCACCAATGCAGGGAGAAGTAGTGGTGGTGATGGTTCCAGTTCGCTTCTCGCCTCCAGAATGAAGAAACTCGTGGGTGCCAAAATGCAGTCAAAACTGGAAATGTGGACTTGGTGCTTTCAAGAGAGTAAACAGTGGTCATAATTAAGCCTGTAGATGGGAACAAGAACACATAAGTGAAGTGCATTTTTAGCCCTTATGATCATGATGTATTAGCTACCAGGTGAGGGGGTACAGCTTTATAAACATGTAGCCATATCTTGTATCAGTAGGCACAGGTGTATAAAATACCTCCATGACTAGCTTGATGACAGTCCATGCCAGTCAGTGTCCTCCTAATGAATGGATTCAAAACCAGTAGGATGGGGATTGTTGGTCAGCAGGCACACAGGGAAAAAAGCAATAAGAAAAATGAAAAAAAAATGGGGCACTTCATGAAAATTCTTAAGAAGATGAAGTCAGAAATGTAATGTTTCTCATTTTCATTAAGGAGTCAATAGTACTAATATCTTTAGCAAATGGCATGTGGGAGAATAAAGTAAGATCGGTCCTTCCATGTCGACTCTAGATCTGTTTGTCGGCTTTCCGTGCTTTAAAGTTAACAGCTCTGTGTTTAGAATGAAATAGAAAAAAAAATTCTGTCCCATAACCCCATCACATGGGGATGTATATTAGACTGCCATTTTTTTTTTTTGGGGGGGGGGGTAAATGGTGAACCTGAATATCTAAGAGCCTTGTACTACTCACAGCGGGTAACATGAGGTATGACTGTGAAATAGAGGTGGTCCTCCCTTAATTATGGCGTCTGTTTGGCATTTACATTTCCCTGAACACCAGAAAAGGCATTTCACCTTAAGTTAAAGCTGCCACGGGGAATAGAGCGGTTATCAGCTAAATAACAGATCCCCAACAATGACTGTCCTTCAGTTCCATTCTTTAGCATGCCAACTTCTGCAGCCTCTTACAAAATCATCTTACAAATGAACCCTTAGAAATGTAAAGGCAGGCTTTGGTGTTTTAATGCACTGATTGGTTTATTTTCATGGTTGAGATAAATCCATTTCAGCATGTGTTTCTAATGCGGCACAAATACTCACCACCCTCGTCTGAGCACTGTGATAAAACTTGTAATGTTAATTAAGAATCATGAAAGGAGACTTGAATTTTTTTCCCTTCCTATTGTCCAAGGGCAGAAAAGTTTTTACAAGTTTAAAGAGCAACTGCAACATCTGGAACATTTCGAAGAAAACAATAAACATCTGCTCAGAATGACAAGGCAGATTCAGAGTGTCCCATTTTCTGTCTTTTTAGCTTTATGTTTATTTGCTGTGCAATTGCAGGGAGCTCATTTCCATCTTGTCACTGATTTTTAGAGCTGGCACACAGGCCTACCCTTCAAGGGCGACTGCTCACTGCCTGGTTTTGCTTTAAGCTATCTAGAATGACACAAATACTTAACAACATTAGGCATCACAGAAGGTAGAAATAGGGAAGTGGGACTGCTGATATGATAGCTTGCTTCTGTTAGATATGAAAACAAAAGAAAGTTAAATAATTCAATGTTACAAATGTGACTTATCTAAGGTGAAGTTATATACACACACACACACACACACACACACACACACACACACACACACACACCACACATGTGCACTGAGCAGTAATGTCCTTATCACGCTGATAAAGGAAAGGAAACATTATATGACCAAACACAATGTCTCTGTCATGTGACTCCCATACCAAGATATCCCATAAACAGTTTGGGGCTACGTACTCTGACGTCTTGGGCTTCTTCACAGAAAGGCAAACCATGCATACAACAGCATGCCAAAATATGTATATTGGAATCATCAGCACTGATCAATTTCACACCTGTAGTGAAATAATGTACGAGCAAAATAAATGAAGTGGGCATATCATTGACTTAAGAGAACTCAGGGAGGTTCTATATAGTTTCACACAGATGTTGGTTCAGCTACCTAAATGTGTGCCTGGTAGAACTCTGCACAGTGTCCCTAATGCATCTGCTAAGTAAAAGTACATTATCTGAGGTGGGATCATGCTATCTCCTTATAGAAAGCTTTACTGAATTCTGTTAAGCTTTCTGCTTGATCAGTTTTGCTGTATTATGGAGTATAATGATCTAGATAGGGACTTGGACCAATTTTTGCTCTTGGAGATCATTGACCTTTTTGTGTGGTTGTGTGACCATACAGATATTGCATTTAACTTGGGTAGGGGCGTAAAGAGTGAAAGGGGGCCTAGCCCTTGATTTTGTGATATTTTGACAAACTGGCTTTTCTTCATATTGCTGTATTAGTTGATTTGTTAGTGTCAAGATTTTTGTAGGTTTGATGGTTTTGTCCTTGGTTCAATTGGCATGAAGCCATGTGATGACATTTACTATAAAAGATGCTTGACAAACACAGAAACAGTGTGTGTGTGTGTGTGTGTGTGTGTGTGTGTGTGTGTGTGTGTGTGTGTGTGTGTGTGTGTGTGTGTGTGTGTGTGTGTGTGTGTGTGTGTGTGTGTGTGTGTGTGTGTGTGTGTGTGTGTGTTTTCTTCAGATATATAACAAAGATTGTGACTTTTTTTACAATTGACTAATATCCTTGAACTGTATTTTCTAGCAGTGACCTGAGGTAGAGACCGTATTGACCTTACATGATCTGTTTCAGATATACAGCTGTTTTAGCAATAGTTCCTCAATATAGACACAAACAGTTATACGAATGAGTTTCTATTCAACATCAGTCAACTACGTAGAATTTTTTGGCACAAACATTGTCCTTTAACTAATTTTGTATCATGATGTGACTCATTCTCTGACATCTACACAAAATAAAAACAGCATGACATTACACCATGCTCCATCCTTCCAATAGAAATGTATAATCTACAGTCAAACAACATATACACATTTTGCAAGCATGAGGCTATAAGGAAGAGTACCAAAACTTAAATCCAAATAAAAACGAGAGGGTGAAGGGTGTGCATAATAACATAGGATTCTCTATGATGAACATTGATTTGGCAATCCTACTTTTATTTGGAGTTCCATTAAGACTGGTAGAATTAGTTCAGGTTATGCACAGGATCCCAATGACAAAAGAAGTATTAACAGTGTTTGGACTCAAAGTGGGTCTGGATCAGGGCTCAGGTCTGAGCACATTACTGTTGATACTAGTGATGGATCAAATCAGCAAACAGATTAGAGGGGAAAAGTCAACAAAGCTGATGTATGCAGACAATAAAGTAGTACAAACACACTCTGAAGAAAAACTCCAGCAAATGATTGGGAACTGTAATGCAAAACTGAAGGTGCACATCAAGGTGTGTAGACTAATACTGAGTACAGGTAAGACTGTGATCTCCATAGCAAACGTAAGAAATAAGAAAAAGCTAAAAACTGAGACAGAAGGGAAAACAACAGATCAGGTTAGCAGCTTCAAGGTGTGGCTAAGGTGAAGGGAAGTCTGAATGAGGAGTTCTGAACTAGAATCAGAGGTGTTGCCGCCAAGTGGCACAAAGTGTTAGGGGGTAATATATGTGACAAAATAATGCCAGGGATGTTGAAAAGCATGGTGTACAAAACAGTGGTTCAGTCACTGCTTCTGCATAGTTCAGAAACCTACCTGGGTAGTAACGGCAGAGCAGTTTACAGAGATAACGCACCTGAGATCGATAGTAGGATGAGGAAATGAAGAATTCATAGCAGAAGCCAAAGTACCCCAAACTGTTAGAAAGTCGCTGAAAACAGACTATGGCTGTTCAGTAGATTTGGGAGAAACAGGAAAAATCTAAGAGAAGACAAGGACGACTAGACAAAAAATAGATTAATTATGTCAGAGAAAACCTAAAACAGGCTGGCATGACTGTCAAAAAGATAGCAGAATACCTTTAAATAGAAGTGGTGGCAGATGATGTAATACCCCAACCCTGTGTAAATACTGGGAAAATGGAGGTTGATGACAGCAACAATAATGAAGATCATCTCTCCTATGAAGACTGATCATTATTTTATGTACATCTGTTCGTTGTGTTTGTTTACATCTGTGTAAAAATCATTTTATTTGTGTTTTATTTTGTGTTTTAAACTGTAAAAATGTAAGTTTGTTGAATGTCTTTCTGGCTTTTCTCCCCGGGCCTCCACTGAAAATGGACATGTATCCAGTCGGACTATCCTGGTAAACAAATGTAAAATGAATAAATAAATTATGGAGAGTACCTCACATAACTGTACTGTTTCTTTCAGTAGGATTCCCACAGCAGTACTATAAGAACCTGGCAGACAGTCAAACAGTTCTGCAAGGCTAATCCATGCTGACAGATGGGTAAAAGATGATCTTCTATAGCACTGCCCCATGAAGCCTGATTTTCCTGAAGACCAGGCATCTAGTCTTGAGTATTTACTGAGCGTGTGGGCAAATTAACAGATTATCACTTCTCACATGTCCTAAGAAGAGATATTATCATGCAACAAAGTTGCAGCAGACATAGTAAAATGTGCCCTTATGGAGAGTGACAGTGCTTAACTGCATTTACTGTAGTAATAACCAGTCTAATGGGTAAGGCACTTAGATCATGCTTGTTTGGTCCCAGGAAGGCCTTGTTTGCTCTTCATGAAAGACATGCGTTAATCAACTTTAGGACCTAAATTAGTTAATCTTTTTAAAAATCTCTGATGTTCTATTAGATAGGTGATTGCTCACTTTGAGATGACTTTTTTTTAGTACTGAACAGAGCTGAGGGGGGCACCAGATTAGGGAATGCACAGGGTGCCAGATAACCTAGGTAGGCTACTGGCTGATGGGTATCACACAGATTATCCAGCTCAACTGCCATCATTGCCGAAACCTACCTCCCTTTCTCTCTATATATATATATGTGTGTATGTGTGTGTGTGTGTGTGTGTGTGTGTGTGTGTGTGTGTGTGTGTGTGTGTGTGTGTGTATGGCTATAGATATATGTATATGTATATATGTATGTGTGTGTAAAATGTTTCCTCTGTGATTGGTCAATTTATATTTGGATGAGGCTGCAATCACTTGAAAATATGTTAGGATAACAAACAGAAAATAAAGCAGTTTTGTTCCTCCTGCACCCCAATAGTCACACCACCCAAGCTTATTTACACCAATTCCACAAGGAAGAAAAAAATTGATGGGCTCATAAGTTTAAAAAAGTACTGTCTATATCTCTGACACATTTATGTGCAACTGAGCTTATGCATATTAGCTTATTTCTTGGCCCATCTTGGTTTGCCAATGCCCTTAAACCTCAGAGTTGAAGTATCTGCGGGGAAGGTGACTGGCGGCATGAGGAAGTGAAAGAGGCTGGCCAGGAACAAAGGTATGGTGTGTGCATCCACTGGTGCAGATGATCAAAGCAAGCATTGAAGGTTTAGATTTGAAAAGAGAGAGGAGCCAGAATCTGACACCACTAGCATCTAAGGATTCACTGAAGCTATCTCATTTGAAATCTTGCACAGGGTACCAAAAATACAGTGGTTATCATCAGGTCTAATACTCTGAGACACACCTGGGCCAGAGAGCCAGGGATTTATAGAGAAGAGGACTCCCTGTCTTCTGAATGGGGGTGGTATTTTGACAAGAAAAACTGGCTTTGCAATTACTAGTGTGCAAGCTGCATCCTGGGAATGTTGGATTTTCTGAAGGCTTCATCTTCAAATTTGCAAAGTTCACCATTATGCCTAGGGACTAGAATAAGAAATAAGGGAATAGAATAAGGAGACAAATCAAAGGATTAAACACTTGAAAAAAAACCCAGAAATTTAGAAAGAAAATGGGTAGATCTGACGAAGGAGTCCAAAATAACACTAAATTCTTGAAAATGAAAAGATGAACCTGCTAGCCATTTTTTTCCAGTACTTTAATATTTTCATGCAACAAAAGAAATTTGCAGATGCAGAGACCAGAGTCAGGCTGACACAGATGTAAAGCACTATGGGAAGATGCGAGAAGTTTAGCCCAAGAAAGTTTTTGAGCTAAACTGACTTGAATGTGTGGTGCAAATTCTACAGCTGAAGCGTATGGATGAGATCATCTTTGATGTGCAATTACCATTACAAAAACACATTCAGCAAATAGACATATTTATTCAAATGAAAGAAGTAAAATAAATAAAATAAATAAATAAAATAAAGTTCATTAAAATGTATGCAAAAATAATGACCTGTACTCAAAGACCAAAAGTGCTCACATTTCTGCAAAAAGTGATTTTTAAGTAAATCAGTTTTAACTTAAAGTTTCTAAAGATAAACACTATGAACATTTAACATCACAAGTGTTGTATTAAAAGTATTATTATTACATTTGCTTTGTCTGTGTGTTCTGATGTTCATATGCAGTACATGTTGGGAATATCTAAGATTTGCAGAAACATCCTTCAATCCAAAAGAGCGCCTCTATGCAATAGTGTTATTAAGTGATTTATTTTCCAATTTACTTTAGTGTATAACACCAGTAAACAAATATCTGCTGTTGGTGATGAAGGAATCTCACATTCCTGGTGAGATTTACCTGCTTGGATTTTACCTACCTTCTGGATAAAATACATATATATGGGGTATATACTTCATCTCCCATGATAGGTTAGCAATTGATAATAAAGATGAATTGCCTAACTGCCATAAATAATTAATTATAACCTTCTCAACAAATTGTACATCAATTTGTATTCTTTCTGGAAGGGATTGTGTTATCTGATACTTTTCCTGGAAACAGTCATATTGACTATGCACTTTGCTGTTATACCTACTGTAAGAACATTTTCTTGGGGAGATATTTTTGACTCCATTGCAGCTAACTATTAACTACTCACAGTGCCTTTCCTCATTCATCTGGTCTACTGAATCCACCTATCCCCCATACTGCCCAAGAAGATGGCAGGGATTTGCAATGATTCATCCACTGATCTGCCTACATTGCAGACAGCAGACTCCCCATCCCCAGTCTTTACCAGGAATCACTGCTATGGTATGCCCAAGAAAGCACCTCTCCTTTATCTCACTCCCTGAGATGAGTATGCCGATGCATGCCACTAGACCCCAATTCCTGCTTTCTAGTTCCTCCTGCAACTGGGCTGCTAATCAAATTTGAATAACAGTCAGAGCTCAATCTGCTTACACCACAGACATATATTATACTTATTAAAATATTGATTATGCAAAATTGTATTCATATTTTGCCAGTATTTCAGAATTTCAGATCCTTCTTTGTTACAGGTGCTGTTATTGGTTTTGAAGTTATAGGCTTCACAGAAGGAAAAGTGACTTCCATACTTTTTAAAGGTTTTCCCTTTCCTTCAAACGTTGGAGGTAGTGTATGTATGTGTGTGTGTGTGTGTGTGTGTGTGTGTGTGTGTGTGTGTGTGTGTGTGTTATATATATATATATATATATATTAAGGATGTAGGTGCAGCACCTTACAGGGGTGGTGCAGGGGTTATTTTTCAGTTTTGTACAGTGATGTGCTAATTTGATTACACTGCAAAATTGTGACGTAGCATGTCTCAACAAAGTTGCAATGTTTCATAGTAAACCCACTTTTTAATACTGCATAGAATAAAAGGAAATAGTAACTATATGTGCAATAGGTAATTTGAAACGTACAGATGTCTTTCCGCAAAGTTTCAGTAAAAATAAGAAATACTGTGAAGCTGTACTGAGCAACCAAATTAAATGCTGTATGAAATTTATAAGTCCACGCAGTAAATATTTGGCAGATTTGCACATAAATGTGTGAAGATATACTAAAAAACTCCTACAGTTCATTTTCTATGAAAATTTTCTCTAGCAAGTAGAATCTCATGCACACACACACACACACACACACACACACACACACACACACACACGTGAAGTTTTTTTCCAACGCTTACCATGAATGGACTACAAATCTTCCACACTTAAGTGACTGAGAGATTATGTCTAAGATTCACTGCCTATGAGTTGCCCACAACTGATAAATGCTTTAAAAAAGACAGAAGCAGAGAGACTCTAGCAAATATTAGCTAATGGTTATTACAGGATGAAAATGATTTATATACAGTGTTTTCCTGAATGGCATCTGTCTGTCTAAATATTTATCACTTGCAGTATTTTTTGCTGTATGTGTAATCTTACAAAGAACCTTGCTTAATATTATTTATTTCAAGCAAAGAATTTTATCACTCAGTGTAGTAGATTGTGGCTAACGGTTTATTTATTGGTATACATATGGCTATTCTGTTTTTTTTTTCAGTATAAAGCTTAATTAGGTATGACTAGTGCTGGTCAAAATCGAAGACAATATTTTCATATGAAGTGTGTTCTTAAGGCCACTGACCTCCCACACAATAACAGATATCAGCAGAGCAGATTTTATGCCTATACTGTGACACTTTCAACTGATTGGATCAAGAGACTTTAGTACCTGCCTGTCACAATATCCACTCTCAGCTTTCTATAAATATTGGGCCAGCTTCAATAAATCCTCCATTAACTGTAAACAATATGCATTCAATAAAATTCTTACCACATTTTTTGTGCTTTCTAGTAACTCAGAAAGATTACATTAAGTGTACATGTAGTCTACACTTTGTGGTAACCTTTACGAATCCCTGTCAATATTTAAAGCTGCAAGAATATCAGTAGGAAAACTAAAATTAGGAGGAAGAAGGTATGTGCTGTGCCTGTGCTATCTGTTCACTCAGAACAGTGTACACTACTGAATCTGGCCCTCTAACTGAAATTGTATCACTGTGCCTTTTGTGGGTCAGGAAACTGGCTGCTTGTGTCCTTGCTTACTGCCTCAGTCAAATCCTTAAAACACTGAATAAGTAAATAAATAATAGCCTAGTATTAAGTTTCTTCAGAACTCAGTCATTTACAGTACCTTTTTATAGAGATGAACTGTTCTTTGCACCTAATAAACTATAAAATTCTTGTTTCCAACAAATTTTCCGCCAATAATCCCCAGCTGGGGAATCAGGAAACAGTGACTGCTGATCATTTCAATTAATATTCATAAAGTCTTTCTTATGAGAGGAAGAAAACATATTTTTCTTAGAACAAGAGGTATCCAATGTGGACATAAAGAATAACTTTGGAGTCCAACAAAGATAAGATGCATTTTCATGTTTATGACTTGCACCAATCTGGAGAAAGCATGGCATGATATTTATATTGGGACTGTGTCCACAATGCTTCCTGGATAACTCTGAAATACTACTCTGTAAAATCTGTATTAATGTAATGTCAGTAAAGGTTTGACTGGCAAAATGAAAAAATCATCTATATCATAACATCGACATCTTAGGTTATCGAATCATAAAACATCGACAGCTAAGTGTCGAAAGCTAACAATAGCGAATGGCCATATCATTGAATTCTTTCCTCGAGAAAGAATTCAGGTGGCTGTCCGTAATGAAAATAACAAACACACCCAAACATTGTGGAGGGCTACACCCCCTAACTAAATATACTAACTCGAGATCGCTCTACATTGGGGAAAGGGCAAATCCCCGATAACAGCCATGCAAATTCTTTCCCAAGGAAAGAATTCGATGATGTGGCCATTCGCTATTGTAAGCTTCAATACTTAGGTGTCGATGATTAAGCATTCGACAACCTAAGCTGTCGACAATTCAATAGGAACCCGAAAAAAAATGTTGGGTAATCATTTAACAAACCTGAAGAGCAGCACAATTATAAAAGAGAAACGTTTTGTCCTCACTAATGTATTCATGCTTAGAAATTGAAACTATCCTAAGTGATTCTTTTAATCTGAGTATTCTGCATGCACATTTGTTCATTAGCAGGACTTAAACGTATTCTCATCTGACAGTGATACCATCATTTTGACAGACTGTATTATCTGCAACTTTACAACCTTTGAGGGAGGCAAGACAGGTGGCCAAAATTGACTTCAGTGACTGCCATTTTCACTGGAAAGCCCATCAAAATAATTTTTCCAAGTTGCAGCTGAAATGTGGAATCCGACTTCCTCCAAGCAATGCACTGACCTCAGTAATGGTTACTTAAACATGGTACATACAGGTTTTCACTAATAATTGAGTATGAATTTTCAGTGATCTCTAACAGTTTTATATGAAACACATTTGTTGTCATTTTTCTTTGTTCTACACTAGTTCCACTTTTGACAGTTTTGGTTGGCTAACAACATTTTTTCAACTTCTTCATCTGTTTTTCTTTTTAGTTTTTTATGTTCCATATGCTGTTTTATGCATTTCACATCAACTACTTTAAACCTTTTTTTCCCCCTAAGGTTCCTTCCCTTTCAGATAATTTTAAGTTCCTTTTATAATGTCTTTGATGTTTTCTCTAATGAGAATCTTTTTAAGGACATTAATATTTTAATTGCTGCAGTTTTATTAATTCTATCAGAATGTTAACAATCATTAATGTCATGTGGTATCTAAACAAAATATGACATAAAATGGAAATCTTTTGAAACTGTCTCCAAGAGCAACACATTTTTACATCCTTAAGTGATACCAAGCTATTCTGCAACTAATCAACAAACAGGATCATTATAGCCATTTCCTCAAATTATTAAATGACAGTAAGATTTTATAATATTTAATAAATACAGGTTAGGCCAAAATGACTAAAAAAGACCCATTCATCAAAATGAGCTGGTACAGTTAAGAAGCTGTATGCTGTTGTGGAATGTTATGATGGCTATAAGCAAATGCCAAATAACACTTTACCAAGGAGAAACGGGGCAACAGGAAGGAATGAACTAGAACCAAATGCTACCCTAAGATGGCAAGTGATAAGGATAGTGTCTCATACTTTCATGTCTAAGGGAAAAAAAAGGAAGTCTAGAATCTGAAAATTACTCAGGGAATTGTCTAAAATGATGTATACTGAAAGAGCTACATCCACAGATGTTAGGGCTGGAGAGAAGTAAAGCAGAGGATGGTTTTATCTATGAAGATTTAAAAATTAACAGTAATCCAGTTTTGAGGATAGTCCCATGTGCTCTGGCGTCAGATTAAGACAATTTCACACCCGTGACTGGGGAAGGGCAATTCATGACACTTGAGCCAAGTGCAGGTATATTTTCAAATGGAAACTGAAGAGTCTGTATGCATAAACATCCAATTTACTGGTGTGACAACTGCACTCGACATTTTTCAAACACCCAGTCGCATAGTATCATATTGTGGGCACTGGGTGAGAACATTTAGATAATGAGTCTAAAGACAATATGGAGGTTGTGCTACAGATACCCTTCCTCAGAACGCATCATAACTGAAATCACACTGCAGACTAGCAAATTACCAAAAGTTTATGTTGAGCCTCTCAGTGGCATTCAGTTTACTAATTGTATTGGCACAGACTGGGTCTGCATGACAATGGATGGAGGTATGTCAGCATGCCTTGAGGGGAAATGAAGAAAAGACGTGATCTCAACAGTTGTAGGTGCTACTGCATTCTAATCTATCAAAATCAACCATTTCCTGTAAGACTAACATTTGATGTGTCACACAATGGAATCCATGATGCTCTGTTGCATCATTTTCAGATGTTGAAGAGACACACAGTACATTTGCTTCAATGTCAGTGACCAAAGATGATTATAACAATGCTCAGACAGTCAGAGGAACCCTTTGGCTGGTCAGGAGAGTGAACAGACTCGACTGACACATATATGGAAAAATGTTTACCCAAATTTGATTATGGATCCCCAGCTGCTGTCATCAATACATAGACCAAGAGAGGGGAATGTCCATGATGACTGGATACTGTTTAGAATGTGGGCACTTACTGCTAGACAAACATTCTTATGCTATTGAATATAAGGATATAAAGCAATATGGTAGTATGGACTGACTCTCAAGACTGCCATATTAAAACCAAAAGGAAATCACCGACTAATGGATGTCAACTGCACAACAGATGTTGGCATTAGCCACTATAAATGCTATTATATAAAAAACTAGACATAATCCACCAATGTCAGAAGTTGATAAATAAGTCATAAACAACATCCTAGAGCTGATAATTCGGAGTACCTTTCCTTTGCTGCTAAATATGAACTTCTGTCCAGACTGCAAGGAACTTTTGTGTAGCTTAATAATTATAACTCCAGTGTGATGGACAGCATATATGAGGGAAACCTGAGAGCAGTAAAAATGGAGTCCCTACCCAAAGCTGTGTGCAGTGACCTATAAGTGATAAGAATTGAAGACTAAAGTTGCTTTGGATGCCATCTGATCCAAGATGTACCAAAACCTGCACTCCTACATCCATGGGAATGAGTCACCTGTGCCATGCCAGTGTATTCACACTGGACTGCTGTACCCCTTTAATAAAACCAGTGTTCATAGTTGCAGTGAATGCTCTCTCCTTGTAGCGTGAAGTCAAAAGTATCACTTCAAGAACATCTGAAAATTCAGGATCTGCTAATTCCTAATTCAGCAAAAATTGTTTCAGTGATTTCCTGAATTTACCAAGGGCAAGTAAATACTTCCCCTACAGCACAACTTTGCCCTTTTTTTTCCACTGTAGTGCGATCATGGAGGTGGTATATATAGCTAGGGGGTGTGGGGGATGGAAGCCCCCACTTTGGTGGGTTCTATTTCTGTAGCTGTCGGTCTGTTGTGCTGTAGGGCGAGTATCTACTTGCGCTTGGTAAATTCAGTGAATTGCAGAAATGATTTTCACTGAATTAGGGTCGATGATCACGTGTTTGTTGTGATAAACTAATATAGGCCCGCACTTATTAGCATGCTTACAATATACAAAGACCGTATATCAGTATTCCAAGTCCAAATTTTCTGAGACATTTGTTTTTAGCTTCTGAATATTGCAGATACAGATATAGAACAGGCTGAAGTAGAAGGACATTTTAACATTCACTAAAAACAATTTGAAAAAAAAGACTGACATTTTTAGTTTATTAAAAAGGCATCTTAAATTATAATGGTGGCCACTCCCCCATAACCTCCTGTACATGCATTATTTATATAAGAACATATAACTATTAAAGATGGAGAGGCTGCACACATTATTAATTTAGTTAAGAAAAAATAATACGAAAGTCAGGGGGTGTTAAGGAGGTAGGAAGCACTCCTTATATGTTAAGAGCTCTGACATTAAAAAATAAAAGTCTGAAAAAACTCTGAAAATGCTATTTTATTAAAAAAAGGCATAACATAAACCTCACCACATGTACTGTTTATGTAAGAAAGGAAAAAGTACCAAATATGGGGGGGTTAAGAGGGGCAGTAGTCCCCCTTGTATGTTATTATAACAGGCCATGTTCTAAATATTTTTTACAGCAGAAGTTACCAGAATGATTGAGCTGGAAATAACAGCATTTGCTGCCTGATCCAGCGTCAGTCATTCTGAACCTGCCCGGCACCTGTATGGCTAACACACATCATAAACTTAACTGCCGCCTTCCCTGAGTTTGCAGAATGTTCCTGATTTTGCCTAATATGCATGCCCCATTCATTGTAATGTTTTTGATTTCCTAGTAGACCACTAAGGATTACAGTCTGCCAAAAATGCCAGACATTGGAGTTTGATGCTTCTTATTCATCAGAAAATGTATTTGATTCAAAACATTGTTAGACTTACTGAATTCAAGTCACATTTAAAAAATACTGGGATGTTTACTGGGCAGTATGACTAATGGCTGTGTTTTGCTCATTATTCTCACTTTGCAGTTTTACTGTGATACGGAACAAAGCTGAAATACAACACATAGCTATCAATTTTAGCTATAACTATTGAGGGGAGCTATCTATAGAATGCAAATTACCCTCTTTTTTCTCATTTTAAATGGTTACTATATGTCTTTGCAGGATGAATGTGCATTTGTAGGATTGATGTGATTTGTTTGAGGCAAACTTGAATACTTTGATGTCTGGCTACTGTTTGCATGTAAAGTACAGTTGTCTAAGTTGCACTTACCCATAAAAATAGATATGGGTTGTGTCTTGCTCAAGAGACAATAATTGGTCAGCTTCCAAAAGCTCTGACTAATTCCCATGCTTTCACTCTGACTGTTGATTGGTCAGAGCTAAGGAGAGAAAATCTTCAGTCAGAGTTGAAAATCTTCAGGAATTTCTTGCCTGAAAGTGAAAAAGTAACATACCCATCCTGAACTAAACAAACAAGAAATAACCACCAAGCTATTTCCCAACCCTAACTCTGTACCCTTCTAGGGGAATGGTGACTGGGTGAGGACACTGCAGCAGTGAGGAAGTCAAACATCTACTATTACTGAGAAGTGCAACTCACACTGGTGTACTGTGTTCATCATTCCTGCTGCTTTAACCTTTAGCCTTTTCCTTTAGGCTATAAGGGCTCATTACCAAAGCCTATCCAAACTGGGAGGGGGAAAGCTATGTATCCAGGAGCCCCTGAAAAATGGTCCTAGCAATGCCATTTCTGGATTGAATATGTAATTTCTTGCAGAGGTATATACAGAGGATCATGTAGGTATCTCTACAAAGTGTTACAGTATACTGCTTTCCATCATGCTGTCAAAGAAAATAAGGTCCTAGTAGAGTGTACCTTAACACTGCCTGGAAGTGGTTTATCATGGTGGGTATAACAAAAGGCAACAGTGGAGGACAACCACCTGGAAACAGTCTATTTGACATGAGTTGTCATTTCCTAGTCCCAACATAAGAAATAAGCAGCCAATTGGCTTTTGTAAAGGACTTGGTTCCATTGAGATAGTTTCTGAGCTGCCTGTGTATGTCCAGACTATAGGTATCCCTTTCTCTGTGGTTCTGAGGGTTAGGGTAGAACACTGGGAAGTTGATGGCCTGAATGAAAGAAACAAACAACCTTGGGCATGAATGAGGGATTTGTTATTAATGATATCCTATCCCAAAAGCAGACCACACAGGGTTAACCCACCAAGACAGCTTGCAACTCAAATACTCATCTTGCAGATGTCAGCAGAAACAGATCAGTTTCCATGTAATGAACCTTAAATCTGCCTGATATGGTGGTTCAGGTGGAGATTTGGTTAACTTTTCCAGCAGAAAGGTAAGATCACAAGAAATAGCATCTTGTTTGCAAGGTGATCTCAGGTGATACACTTCCATCAGAAACTGTTTTATTAAGAAAACATTGAAAATATAGAAGAATCCATGGACAGACATACTGAACTGCCCATAAGATGGACATTGACTAAGTAGTACAAAGACCAAAAGATAGTAACTCTCACAAATATCTGACCACCAGTGATACCATCTCATATGGGGTACTGGCTTATTGGATTGGCAAAAACTAGAAAAGTCTTCCAAATGTCAAAACAGGATTACCTAGTGGCATATATTCTTGTGTCCTTTAGTACCTATTACATGTCCCCTAAAATGAGGTGTTCAAAGGATATCAAAATCCACGCAGATAATTTAAGATGTTTGAAATTAGGGTATATCAAACTCCTTCTGTCTTGTGTCTGTAGATCCATTTAGTGAGGAAACTTGTGGTAATTATCCTTGGCCAACTGCATAAAAAGGAACCACCAATATTACCTTGGTCAAAAGGGGGTCACCACAAATATTTTTTGAAAAGTCCTTCTAAATCTTCAGAATTAACCTGGATATCAATGAAATTGGTAGAAATACATAAAGAAATACTCCCCTGAAAGGGAATGAAAAAATGTATAAAGCTGCCTGTTTTGAAAGAAGGCCAAGAGATTAATTTGCGGTGTTCCCCAGAACTGGATCAACACCTGGAAGACCCGTCTCTTTCAAACTTGACACATGAGGGTTTGTCATGGCCCTGCTCAGTTTTTCTGCTACTATGGTTTGCTCTGGCAGAAGGGAATATGCCTGGAGAGTTAAAGAATGCTGAGGAGCTACCTCTTAGGTGATCACAGACAGCCTGTAAGTAGGGTATGACCTTATGCACCCTAGCTTGTTGATGTACCACATCACTGAACTGTTGTCAATAGTCAACAGGAGAGGCCCAAGGGGGCATAGATGACAGAGAGATTAAAAGGCATGGAAAAGAACCCATGTGTCTTCCAAAATCACATGTTTTTATCTCTTTGGAGAATCCCACAGACTTTGCAGTTTTACCCTCATAGGAATTTTCCCCAAGGAAATTCTGAGGCATCCATAAAAACAGATCAACTTGGAGGTTGAAAAGGAAGGGTGGGACATGTAATTGCATATTTTTGTAGACTTCACTAATGCAGCTTCATTTATACAAAGCCTAGGATAGGATTCTGAAGGATGTAAATGCTGGGCCCATGTGTTTTTCATACCATAGAAACTTTCTAATGTATAACTTAGAGGAATCATGTGAATTACAGATGCCATGAACCCCACAATTTTAAGAAACATGCTGGGTGTAGTCTGAGACTGAACTGAGAGGCTTAGGAAGGTTTCCGAATAAATATGGATTTCTCAGGCATCAAAAACTTTGGCTGCAGAGTGTTTGTAAGACATCCTAAAAGACAATCCTATGTAAATTTGGTCAAGCAGGATTCCTGAAGGCTTACTTGTAACTCCAGATTGGTCAGAAGAGTTGAAACCCATGTTAAGGTCACTTGAAATCTGACAGAAGAAACTGCAAAAGTTTGTAAGTCATCCAAATGATGAAGAAATAGTGCCATTCAGCCTGCTATACACTATGACTGAAGCAAGATACTTTGCAATCATGCTTAAAACAGAATATAACCCAAAGGGCAATGAAGAGATACTGGAATATGAAGGAAAAATTTAAAGCTGGTCTCCAAGAAGGCTCTATGTTTGGACCAGAAGCATTCTGGAATAGAAGCTTTTGCCCATTGAATAAATGGCACCGGCTCGATGACTTTTAGTGTGAACAAAACTGAAGAACCTGAGGAAGCAAATTCTGTTTGGTTCAGTGGGCAGAGATGAACTCCCTTAAAGGAGGTTTTTGTATCCAGTGAGGACAGTGTCCCTTCTGAGCCACCTTTAACTGCTATGTGTTTGTCACAATCTTTTTCCAAAGGGGGATGAACAGAGCCAGTTGTTGGAACAGGTTTTAAAAGAATGAGACAGGAGAAGAGGGGGACGGAAGGAAGGAGGGATGCTAGAATATTGGAGTTGTATACTGTGCCTTTATTAGAAAGGGTTCCTGTTTGTTAATGTTCCCCTCCTGCCATCCCTATTTATTTCTTGGGCATTAAAGATAATCAGAAAGATTTGAAAAGGGAAGCTGAAAAATCTTAGGAATTCTTGAAATTAATTTCCCTCCTTCATCAAATTGTTTATGGACATGAGTAGCAGATGAGCCAAATAAAACTTCTTTCTCTAATGTCTGATTTCTAAAGTTCAGTCTTTATTTCAACAAAAACATTTGAATTTATACCCAGGCATACCTCTTCAAAAACTAGCAGAAGCAGAGGCCCTAGACACAGTACCTGAAAAATCATACCTACCTTTAAAGCATGTTTATATACTAGAGACATGTGAAAAACGATGATCTTTCACATATAGTAATCATGGTTAAGAAGTCTATATGCCCAAGTATTAGAATAAAAAAATAATATCAAAAATATCCCAAAACTTTTCCCTCTATATCCATAGAGTAAGGAACTAAGGAAGGAAAATAAGTGCTTGCTTGTTTAAGAAACTTTGTAAAGCCTATCTTGTTTTACGGGGACTGAAGATTGTGACTCAGAGTTGCGACAGGCTACATAATATATCGCCTCCAATGCTGGCAGTAGAGACAGAAAGGATGCAGAATGAGGCAAATTCCTTACAACATGTTATAAAATTTCCTTATACAGTGAAAACAAACATTAGTTACCTTATAAATACCAAATTCATCCTTGCAACAGTTCGAGATAAGAAATTATCTCCTAAGGACCATCAGAGTATCTGACTTGAGAATCTATAGGAGATGAAGCCCAGTCTCTTGCTATGTTCGACCCATATGACCCGTTTTCCTAAAGGATATTTCAAGTGACCTATTTAACAGATACTGAAGGTTGTGTACCAGAATTGACTGTCTGCAACAATTTCTTAATTAAGATAAGAAAAACATCTTTACTTATAGCTAACATGTCTTCATGTGAACAAGGTTTAACCTTTTCTTCTTAACAGTTATCTTCAGTGACCAACTAGAAGAGGAATCTGTGTTCCTTCAAAAGTTCTCTTCTCTGGACAAATCCAGTAGCAGCCTGCAGTGAAACTCTGTGTACCTGTAAAGATGATTCTTCCATGTAGTCTGCATACCTCTCAGTCTGTAAGTACATGAAATCTGAGTAAAGGTCAAAATAATGGAGGAATAATGGGGTAACAAAGACCCAAGAGAATGGACAAATTTTAGATATTGCTCTTATAAACTTAGAAAGTTGCTAGAATAATAGGTTTAATGTTAACATGCATTTTCTGTAGGCTATGAATTCTGAAACTCAAATGTATGTCATTATTTAATGACTTCAATATTCATTGATTGCCAGAAAACCACAAATTTTATGAGGAACAGACCAAAAAATATGAACATGGAAAGGTATGCTGGTCCAGACATTGAAATAGCCAATGAGGATGTAGCTGACACCCGGTTCATGGTGGCCAGAAGGACTGCACCAGAGGACACCAGAGAGGTACAACAAATGACCACTGCAGGTTCACGCACTACCAGCTGAGGTGTGTACTGAGCCCATGTAAGTTATTTTTTTCTTTCTAGGAAGTATGGAAATTGGACCACTACTATCAAGGTTAATATCCATTCTGTGACCGAGGAGGATGCTTCATATGTGGCTAGGATCACTGGAATGAGTCGATCAAAAGATAAGTTGTCAAAAGTCGACAGAAGCAGTACACTTACAATTATCCCTAAAGACAAGATTTCCAAAACACACTAATGCACAAGCAGCACACTAAAACGCTGTCAGAAATCCCTTAAAAGTGACAGAAATAAATGACAGGTAAGTTGCACAACATGAACCCATGTAGTACTTGTGATCACAGTGCTGTGTTCACATTTTGTTCATGCTTGAGTTCACAGCAAGAACACAAGCATTACATACCATGTAAATGCATGACCAGTATGATAAAATCCTGTCAGAACACCTCGGAAGTAAAATTAGTCTGACAGAATAAATGGCAAGCATGTTGTTACAGCAAACAAACAGCATTCCCCATCCCTATGAATAAACAGGGGTGTGCTAGTACCAACAATGAATTAAATGGAACTTCAATGGAGCAACAAAATAAGAAAACTGACTCTATCCTGAACCTCTCCAAAGTTTATGAATTTCTAAAACTGAGAAGATTTGAGAGATTGTCATTAGTGAGAGCCAGTCAGAACAAAGAATTGACAATCATGCATGTGTGCAACAGTTGAGGATGGAATGTTCATCACAACATAAGGGGAGAGGAGATCATGGATGCAAACAAAACAAAGTGACATTGTTTTTGAACAAAACGTCTTTAAGATTTTTAACTATAGTGCTTTGACAATTACTCCACTTTATTTCAACCTCTTCAGAAAGGCACTGACTTTTGTTCCAGCAAGTACACCAAATATATTTGTAAGTAAAATTAATTTACATTATACGTTTAATGATGACCATTCTTCCCATGCAGTACATTGTGGGGATGTTTTGGTATGTAAACGTACCTACAATCCCCTACTGATCAATAAATTGGCTATTTTTGAAAACTATGTGAGATGGACTTTTGTTCTTTGCTGGAGAATAATGCAAATAATAAATATTATAACTTAAAAAAGAAAAAAAAAACAAGAATTAGAGCTTTTAAAGAAGTTAAGGACAGATTATACTGGCTGTGTTATGAAGCCAGATAAGGGAAGGAGGGCTATCATAACTGACTACAACAATTATGCAGGAAAAATGCTAGCTATACTGATAGACACCAACAATTATGACATAGTTTCTAAAAAATAAAGTTAATACAGCTTAAACAGATATTGATAATTTATTAAATTAATTCTTAATTGAAGTAACATAGAGTCAAAATTATATATATGTCAGTTCCAAATTAGTTAATCCCTACAATATTTGAAAAAGCAAAGGTCCATAAAGACATAAGGGCCCCCACTTGAGGCCTATTGTTTCATGTGCGATGCCTAAGAAAAGAACCACTGGCTGCATATGTAGACAGTAAGTTTAAAGGGTTTCATAATAAACACAAAAATATATTAAGGGATTTTCGGTATTTTTTGGATGTAATTAGACAAACACATTTAGCAATAATCTTATATTTATAAAGACTGATGTGAAAGAATAAATTCCCAATATAACTTATGAAACAGGCATGGAATGGTTTACACAGGCATTAACATCAGACTCATTGTTCAGCAATGAAGATGTTAGACTGATTTCTGACTTCATGATCATCTTAGAAAATTATTTTATATTTTTTGATGGAGATTTTATTAAGCAAAAAAAAATGACATTATCGTACATATGGGAAAGTAATTATGTTTTTTCCTTAGAATTTTTCCCTAATATACAGGTGTATTTGAAATGTTTGGATGCTATTTTATACTGTGGAACGATATAATACTTGGGAATTATTTGGACTATATTAATTCTACAGTGGGATTTTTGAATTCCACAGACTTAACTACCCCAGATTATGTAAACTATCTGGAAACCATGATTTATAAAAATGTAGAAGTTGGGCAATTTGAATTGGTAATTTACCATAAACCAAATTTTTTCAACTCCTACTTGGATGAAATTGAATTTTTGACTAAGGGGTTATTCAATCTCTTTAATAGTTAAAGTTATAAATAAGATGACAGCAGAGAGGAAAGGAAGATTTAAAACATGCATTTTGAGGGGAACATCACTAATGAAAGATGTTCAAATAATAAGCTAAATTGTTATGGAAATATATTACCTTATATAATATTTGTATGGAGTTCAAAAAAAAAACACTGAAAAGGCAAACCACAACAGATAAAAATATATATTGGTTAAGAACTTAGGGTACATATTAACTTTTTTTTAAGTTAGGAAGGAATATTAAAAATATTTTGGAATCCAATGTTTCAAATGATAAAAGAGTGGACAGAATGGCAGAATGTGGAATGTGTAAATATTGCTATTATATTTATGAAGGGAAAGAATTGTATGCATAGAGATTAAACAAAACCATCACAACTACTGGTAACTATAATTCTAGAACAAGAAGAGTCATTTATGTGGCTGTATGTGAATCATGTTCTGCCATTTCTTTTGGTAAGGCCGAATGTTTCATGAAGGAATGGATTTATAAGCATTGCTATTCTACTAGGACCAGTGATGAAAATAACTATTCTTTGAAATGCTGACTTACATGTGAATTTAAAAAGTTCAAGTTTTTGTTTTATAAAATGTTAATGTCTCAGCTAGGGGTAGGGAATGGAAAACCCTATTGGAATCAAAGCACACTTGCATTGGCACTTATTGCTTAATGTGGATGCCTACCCCCTGGCATTAATGATAACACTTTTATTAGAAGTTTACTTCGACTATGATCTATCTGTAAACATGTGAATTTTATTGAAATGTTTAGTTCTATTAAAAGGATGTTTTATCAAATGGACATTTTATTCAAGGCTAATATGATTAGTGACAAATATTTACAGTTTAATTAGCTTTTTGTGTATTTAATATCTATATTCAAGTATTATAGTATGAAAAACAAATTATTTTAATTTGATTGGTTGCTTATTGTCACATGATTTGTATGAACATTCATAAATAAGATTTGGTTTGAAAGGTTATTTACTTTCAGGAAGCTTACGGTATGATGTAAATAAATGTGCTAAATACAACTTGTTTCTGATGTAATACTCAGCACTGATGTGCTGCTTTGAACAGTAAAAGTTAACACAAATGTTAACACAAGGACTAAATGCCATATAAATGGACAAGCAGCACATTAAAATCTAGTTAGAATCCCCTCAAAATAAAATTAGTCCAAAGAATAAATGTCAGGTAAATTGTTACAGAGTGAACACAAGCACTACATGCCCTCTTGTAATCCCTTCTCAACTGAAATACTGCCCTTCACAAATGTTTATAAAAAATAAAATGTTTGCATAAGCCGTACATTTCTACATCACATAAGCTCCTAAACTAGCCAAAGCAAAAAGAAGTGGTCCCAGACAGGAAACACACAGTAGTTAAACTACTGGGTTTCATAAGGGGGACATGACATATATACAAATTAAAAGCAGGAAAACATACATATACATATACATACACATATACATACACTAAACACATTAAAAATAAATATTTTCTGTGTGGAAGGGTTCCCTCAATGGAGACGTAGCAGCCAGAAATTAGATGAAAGTCCAGTTACTGTTCTTGTGGAGCCCCTGAGCAGCTCCTTCACAAGGCAGCAAGAAAAAATTGAAGATTTTTTCCACTATGGTTAGCCCTGAGGAGGGAAAATCAGCAGTCAATCAGGAGTCAGAGTGGAATTATAGGAAGAAGGCAGAGCTTTTAGTAGCTGGCTGGTTGTTGTGTCTTGGGCAAGATGCAATGCATATAACCTAAAGGCTACTGCAGCAGTGAGAATGATGAACTTCAAAGCTGAAATACAATACATGCCTGTCACTTTTAGTAATAACTATTAGATGGTGATGGCAGCTGTCTATAGAACATAACTGAATCTCTTGTTTCCTCAGTTGAAACAGTCATTATTTGGCATTGCAGGACTAGCACTCACTTGTGTAAATTAAGGTAGACTGTTTTATTCATCTGAGACATGCACAGGCATGGTAGCTATCATTGCTGAGGCTATGTGTAGAGGAAAAGACTAGCTGCCTGCCTTTGCTTACTGGCTCTTCTGACTTTCTAGAACTAATATGAAAAGTTTGACGTAACCTGTAATACTTTAATGTATAGAAACTTTTTTGCACAGTGCAAAAGTGAAACACATCCTCTTTTATCACAATCAGATATCTGAACTGTACACAGAAGTGGCTATAGCTGCCTGGTGATGGGAGGGGTTACATGGATGAAATAAAGTGAATCTCTTGTGATTTGCTCAGTTTAAATCACCTTTCAAAAAAGGAACAATTAATAATAAAAAATAAGGCATAAAATGAATTATAGAACATTCAGACCTTGAGCGTTCTGGAAACCTAGTGGCCCATGCACTCCAAAACTTTAAAATAGATTTTCACACAGGCTTAGTAGTGGCCTCTGCCCTGAACCCCACCTAGTCTAAAAGGGACTCTCTGAGTGGTGTGCAGAGAAGGTCATTGTAGTTTGTGTAGGGGGCTGGCCTTTTGCTCTGAACCCTACTTAGTCTTAAACAGGCCATACTGAGAAGTATGTACTGATGGTCATTGTAGTTTTTGTAGAGGGCTGGGGATGATGTCCTTATGTCTTTTGTTTTCCCACCAAACTTTAGAGGTATACTCTGGCCATTATGGCTTGCATTGGGCTGAAGACATTGTGGTCATTATTTCTTTAACTTTCCTCATCAACTTCAGAGGTGTGCACAGAGGGTTGATACAGCTTGTATAGGAGCAGTGTACTGTTTGGGAGCAAAAAAGATGGAAATATTACTATGATCATTATTTTCTCAATGTTTTCACAAACAAACATCAGATGCATATACAGATTGCATGCTGTTTACTGAGTGCAGCAGATTGAAACTTGTTATGTTCTGTTTGCATTTTTAGTTTCCTCCTAGTCTGACATCAGAGTAGTATACAGATGGTGGTCATCATTTTGCAGTAGGGGTGAGGAGGCAATCACCAACTATGGCCGTCTGTGCCTTCACTTTTAGCCTAGTATAAACCAGAGGGGGGTACACAGATGGTGAATAACTTTTTTAAGGGAGTAGGGAAACAGATAATATTACCAAACATGATTGATATACCCTAGCAAACATTTGTCTCCTAATTGTAAACAAACAAATCTCTAAAATATACTAAAAACATCTAGAACTCTCCATATAAGTGTTATCCATATTCACTAAGGTAATTTTCCAGTGCTGGAAGATATCCTATACTAGATATCTAATACCATAAATGATAAAGCTATTATTCTTGGAGATGGCAATGCTGATTGACAAAACTTTACATCAAACTATCCCACTACTAACATTAACTTCCATGGCTTCAAACAACTTATCACTTACCACACTCATTATAACAAGACCAAAAATACTGTCTCTTGGTATCTGATCCTGGCCAATGCAATTCATCAGGCATTCTCCCAGACTCCCTCAGTGATCATAATCCAACATATAACCACAGACTCATCTCCCATCACTTCAAACAATACCTATATAGGGAACCTGCAACCTTTCACAATTTAATTGCAGTGTGTTTGTTTGCACCCAAAAATCTAACTGGGCCACACTCATATCCTACCACTAGAAAGTGACATGCATACATTCATTATCATATTTTTAAATACCCTAAATAGCCTCACTGCCTTAAAGTCCACCATGCCCACTGGTTCGCCAGTCGTGGTAGAAGTCTAATTAAAAGCAAAGATAAGCCATGGAAGCAATGGCTGAAATAAATATCTTCTCAGAACTTACAACATTACAAAGAAGTCCACAACTGCTAAAAAAGATAACTCTATAATGATAATATGCAATACTATTTTGAACTGCAAAACATTCAAAGACATAATCCTGGAACATTTTGGTCTTCCATAAAAAAGAAAATCTAATTCCCTGGTACTAACAGTGCTCCTGACCCATGCCTTAACCTTTCTCCCTCAGAAACAACTAATAAAGTCCACTCCTACTTCATAGATTGTATAGCTGCCCTTATCTCAAGTGCCTCTGAAATCACCTCAGAATCAATACTTCCTTCATCATCACACAGCCCTCCATTCACAATAAAGCCAGTCTCTACCTTGTATGTTAGACATCTACTTTACAAACTTAAGCCACGCTCACTCTCTGCAGGCAATCCTCCCCCAGATTACCTTAAGTTAGCAGCTGACTTCCCTGTGCCAATTCTTATAAATTCATACAGAAATACTACATTCTATGTTTTTCAAAGAGATTACATATAATTCCCCTTCACAAGGGTGGAAACTCAAACAAAATCACCAGTTTTACACCCACTGCAATTCTGTCTCCCTCATTCCAAAATATTTGGAAAATTTCAACTTCTTCTTCTAGAAAGAAAAAAATCCTTACCCTCCTTACTCCTACAGAGGATTATTTTTTGACCAACCCATAGTACAATGACTGCCCTATTATCCTTTCTAGACACCATCAGTAAAACCAGAGACAATGACAAATTTCTCTTAACTCTCATCTTAGACTTATCCAAAGCTTTTTATAGGCTCCCATAACAAATTTCTTTCAAAGATGTCTACCCTGGGCCTCTCTGTCACTATGGTAAAACAGTTTTCTAGCTATTTGCCACATTCTTTATGTTATCTCCCTTATTTAATCTGTCTCAAACTGACATTTCTAATTCCCCTATTGGCCTGTATTGGCCTATAACTCTCTAATGTTATACCATACCGTTGCTAACATGCTCAATTCAATATTAACTCTCTTATGTGACTCTACAGAGAGAAAACTTTACCCTTTGCCACCGATGCTACTATGTTTATTTTCTTTGCTTTTCATACTCATTTTGTATTTTTCTTGTTTTTTTTTTCTTTTTCCGTATCTTTTACACTTATTTATCCCAAATGCATTTATCTTGCATATTTTCTATACAATTATTTGATATTTACACTTTTCTCTTACCATTGTATATTTTACTGCCAGTGATATTGATCAAATGTTGTAATTTGTATTTTGTAGAAAATGGGTTCTTGCCCAGATGGACGTACCTAGTAAACAATGTTAACAAATAAATAAATTAATAAATATTTCTTTCTTTCTTTCTTAATCAGGAGTATTATTCTGGCCATCGTTTGATGAAAAAGTTGCTTAACTCTTAAATATACCTCAAAGCATCTAGGACCTCAGTTGATGGTGAGGTCTTAGTGACCCTCAGACACCCACCTTAATTAACTTAACTTCTTTGCATTTTTTACAGTGCAGTCCTGTTAAGTTAGGGTGTGTTGAAAGTATAAAGAAAAATGGAAAGTTGAAGATAACACCAAATTTCTTTCCTTCATAAGGACTATTGGCTGAACATTTATTTAAAAAAGAGCATCCCCTACCCCATAGCTTAGGGTACAAGTGTCCCCCCGACCACAGGCTTAATACAGTTACTTCCTCCACAATTATCACACTGCAGTCATGCCTAGTTAGAATGTGTTGAATGAATAAATAACTGAATGCAGGAAAGATAAACTTTCAGAGTTAAGACAAGCTGTGAGAAAAAAAAAGGAAAAAGTAATATAGGAGGTATGGGTAGGACAGAATGTTGAGACCATGGAGATACTGGGTCATGTGCATGATGGCAAGTGATGCTCATCACTTGGAGTACCAGTTCTCCTCAAGCTTGCTCTACAAACAAAGAGAATGTTATTTAAATATGCCAGTACTTGCTGTTGCTGTTTATACAATATAATTTACTCTAATCTGCATCTTATATTGGCATTATTCAACTTACTGAATACATTTTAATATGATCCATAGTATTTTGATGTTATACATTATTAAGTACAAAGAATAATGCGTGAAGAGAACATTATAAATAAAGAAAGCATGACTGAAACTTGGAGGTAACTGCATGAATGTGCTCCAGCCATAAATTGGGAGAAGGAGACATATCTGGGAAATAGACTGATTATGTATAAAACTCCAGCACTGAATACCAGTGCCTGTAAGTTTCAGTGACTTGCTCATGACGATGTCCCAATGTTCACCATAATTAAGCATCTAAAGAAGGAATCTTGCATTATAAACTTCAAGACACCCTGTCAGCCACACATGCCCTCTCTATGGAAGTCAGCACAATACCAGTAATTCATTTTTTTCACAGCCTGATGTCTACCCAAATATCATGCATCAAATCATCACTAGGAACGTAATGGAGACACTGATTGCATACATTCTGAATGCAAAGAACAAACAGTATATTACAAAAATTACAGAGCCAGCTAATACAAAAACTCAAGCTGCATGTGCTCAAAGAAGTAGGCACCCTGAAAATCGTGTAGGAAAGAAGAGAAATCATCAGGTTCGCCACAGGACAGTGACAATAGGCTTAAGTAATAATACTTAGATGAACATCGGAGGCATGTTAAGTTACATAAGTTACATATGGTTAGAATTCATGGAATAACAGACATGTAGTCTACAAACTCACTGTTATACAGTCTCAGTATTGAAGGCTAGATGGCTAATAGTCTCATGGGGGAAAATGCATCGCATTTCTTACAGATGAAATCTGCATAAAACAGCAATCCTATTCAAGGTGCAACTGGACTTCTGGAGCAAGAGTTTGTTTAATTCCAGCACAGTGAGATACGCATTATTTAATACATTGATATGCACCTTCTTTGCTTTACTCCACTATATATTCAGCCTGTCTTTCAAAAAAAAACAAAGCAAAAGAGTTTAAAGTTTCATTGGTGCTGGAAAATCATAAAGAACAGTGACATAAAAATGGAATTTTAATCA
>NC_056733.1:848122167-848254667 GCF_019279795.1 Protopterus annectens | reverse complement strand
TGCATCTCAGAGCTGTTCTGACATTCAAGCACGGCATAAAATGCTAGGTCACTGTAATTTCGAAGATGTGTCAAAATTATAAAAAGTGGTAAAAGGAATGAAAATTAAAGGTAAAGTTGAGAGATCTAATCTAGATTGTGAAACCTGTATGCAAGGGAAGTTTGTACAGAGCAGAGGCAGAGAGCCAGATGCAAAAGCAAAAGTTGTGTTTGAACTAGTCCAGACTGATTTGGCAGGCCCAATTGAGCCAGTAGCAAAAGATGGCTTTAAGTACACTTTAGCATTTACAGATGACTACTCGGGTGTAATATTTGTCTACTTTCTGAAAGCCAAGAGTGATGCAGTCAAGGCAACTGAAAAGTTTATTGCAGATTCAGCCCCTTATGGGAAGGTAAAGTGTATAATTTCAGATAATGGCACTGAGTTCATGTTGAAAGACTTTCAGTCACTCGAGTAAAAATGTTATAAGACATGAAACGTTCGCTCCTTACTCACCACATCAGAATGGGGCGGCAGAGAGAAACTGGAGAACACTGTTCAAAATGGCAAGGTGTATGTTGATAGAGAGTGACTTCAAGAGTTGTGGACATATGCAGTAATGACTGATGCTTTTATTCGCAACAGATGTTGTAACAGGTGTGTGGGGCAGACCTTATTCTTTATGCTAACAGGAAAGAAACCTGATTTTTCAAGGATGGGAGAATTTGGAAAAGTGCGTTATGCATACAGACAAGATAAAAAGAAGTTAGACCCAAGATGTGATAAGGGGATTTTTGTTGGATATGATAAAAACAGCCCATCATATCTGGTTTATTATCCTGACAAAGGAAGGGTCCTTAGACACAGATTAATCAAGTTCTTTACTAGGAATGTCAGATTCAGACAGACTCAGAAGTGATAGATGAAGATCTTAACACCAGAGGAAGTGTGCATGTTAAGTCAGAATCAAAAGCTGACAGTCAAGACACAAAAATGAGGCAAGAAGAGAAAAGGCAGGATACACACTACTCTAAAAGAGAGAGAAAACCACCTGCATACCTGAAGGACTATGAGTGTAAAGTTCAAAACGATGATTATGTGACAGTTAATGTTGACTATTGTTACCAACTAATATGCAACACACCGCAGAGCTTTAAAGAAGCCATGACTTCATCTAACTCGGAAAAGTGGGTCAAAGCCATGAAGGAGGAACTGCCGGAAGATAAAAATGCAGTGGGGCGGGGGGGTAGGTGGGTTTTCACTGTAAAAGACAATGCAGATAATACTGAGACTTACAAAGCTAGGTATGTAGCTAAAGGCTACAGTCAAGTCACTGGTATAGATTATAACGAAACATTTGCACCAACTGCGAGTATGACAGCTGTATGAAGCCTAATGCAGATGGCAGCTCAGTATGATTTAGAATTGCACCAGATGGATGTACAAACGGCCTATTTACATGCTCCTATTGACTGTGAAGTGTATATGGAGCAACCTGAAGGTTTTGAAAAGAAATCAAATAATGATGAAAAAATTGGTTTGTAAACTGAATAAGTCATTATATGGACTGAAACAATCAGGGTGTAACTGGAGCAAAATGTTGCACGATTATCTTTGTGAAAATAGTTTTATCCAAAACCCCGCAGACCATTGTGTATTCACTAGACAAGCTGAAAATGAGAAAACAATTCTAATTATATGGGTTGATTATCTCATTATAGCAGCTAGTGACAATGAATCACTAAACGATGTAAAAGAAATGCTTAAAGCTAAATTTAAAATGAAAGATCTGGGAAAGCTAAAACACTTTCTAGGCATTGATTTTACCCAGAATAGAGGTGAAGTAAAGATGAACCAAAACAGGTGCATTACAAAAATTCTTGAGAAATTTGGTATGTCTAATTGTAAAGTAAGAAGTACCCCTTCCGAACAAAAACCAAACTTTGAATGTGATAGTGAATCTACAGATTCAAGAAAATATCGTGAGCTTGGGGGTAGTTTGATATATATTATGACAAGCACGAGACCTGATCTTAGCTGGATTGTAAGTAAACTTTCACAATATTTGTCACAATTGAGAGAATCTCATTTAACGCTAGCCAAACATGTGTTAAGATGCTTGAAAGGTACATTGAACAGAAAGCTGTGTTACAAGAAAAGTGATGCAGATTGGGCAACAGATCAAAACGATAGACGTAGTACAACAGGTTATTGCTTTAGCTTTAATAGAGACGGGCCTATTATTTCTTGGAAATCAAAGAAGCAACAAATGGTAGCTTTATCTACATGTGAGGCAGAGTACATGGCACTGGCAGCAACAACACAGGAGAGTCTGTACCTTGTGCAGCTGGTGAGTGGAATGGATGGAGAGTGCAAGTATGCGCCAGTAACAATATTTGAGGACAATCAAGGAGCAATCGCTTTGTCGAAGAATCCAGTAAGCTGACAGAGATGTAAACATGCTGACATTAAGTATAATTTTGTTAGGTCAGCACTTAATGATGACAAAATAAGCATTGAATATTGCCCGACAATGGACATGGTTGCAGATGTCTTTACTAAACCTGCTACGAAGTCGAAGATTGAAAAGTTCATGTATTACATATTTGGAATGTGAAGGAACTGTTATCCAAAATATGTTCTTAAAATGTATTTGTATACAGCGTAAGAGCAAGTGGGGGTGTTGGCTGATAATAATAAAAGAGAGTGAATGATCGTATGTGTGCTCTTACACTGACGCCATTGGTGTAGTGAGGTCGAGGTCACAAGACCATGTGCTTTATAACAAAGGAGTAATGAGGGTTGTTCCCCTCTTCCGTTTTTAACCAGATTGATTGCTTTCACGTGTGTTTATTTTCCTCTGTAAATTTATGTCTAATCTGACTTTCTTACCCTTAAGATGATACCGCCAACACCAGTGAAGGCCACATTATCTGAGAAGGTCCCTATGTGAGGATAAATTCATAAGAAGAGAAAAGTTACAAATGTTACTGAAATTAAAATACCTGTGCTGTATGTGTACCATTTTGAAAAAAAATGCATATTCAAATCCTCAGAATACGGAGTTTCAAGGACATCAGATTTGAGACTATAATGGCAACTCCATCAAAATGAGCGATTAATGCATGGTAACTATATTATGAAATATACATGAATAAATAATGGGACATACGGCTAATTTTGATACTTGTTTTTCAGCCCCATGTTAAAAGGTTAATGGGGAGGGGATGTAGTACAAATTTGTCAAGCTTCAGTAATGGAATATCATAGCAGAAGAGCTAACATCCACAGATATTCAAACACAGATGCAATATTTTCAGATAACATTATGCTAAAAAAAAAAACAAAAGAAGTGTTTTTACATGGGACAAATCCCCTGTACCCTTTATGTGGAGGTTAATCCCCAAACTTATTATACACAGACCTCAAACAGCAAGCAAGCATGTGGAAAGCATGTGTTAAGTATGCATATGCAGATGTACATGAATGTCCCAGATGTCTGTGAGTGTAAGGACTGAAGCAGCAAGTAAAGGACACATGCAATACAGGTTTGATTCTAAGTATTTACTGAAGAGTGTTAGACGGCTGCTATGCTGTACAAATGTATTTTTTTTATTTTTCACTTTATTAACCAAGTTAGTCCCACTAGGGCATTGGCTGCTTTCCAGGGGGTGATCTAAGGTGGTATTCATTCAAACTAAGGGACATTTGGCTAGGGAACAACAGAACATCCTCTACTCTTTTTGATAAGTGTCATGGGATCTTTTACATCCTCCTTAGCTACTACCAACTCAGGCAGATAGTGCCTCAGTTTAACATCTGATATGAAGGACACACTCATTAGTGCAGCACCCCCCTTATGTTGCACTGCAGTGTCTGTATTGGAAAAAAAAAACAAATCCAACTATCTGGTGTGGGAATAGATGCCATAGCTTTCTGCACCAAAGGCAAGTGTGCTACCTGTTTGAGACCGTTATAAAACAGGTATCAAGCCACAAAAGCATTTCAATATTATTGAGATAACTTAGGTTATACTGAGTTCTGAGTGGTTCTGGAAAAGATATCTATGATCTTAACAACTAATTACTTAAGAGTGGGTATTTGATGGTTGCAATCCTAAAGCGTCAGGATAAGTAAAGATCTACATAGTACTATGGTGACATCATGATCAAAGGGCCTTAAATAGATTCTTCTTCTTCTTCTTCTTTCGGCTGCTCCCATTAGGGGTCACCACAGCAGATCAACCATTTCCATTTCTTCCTGTCCTCTGCATCTTGCTCTGTCACACCAACCACCTGCATGTCCTCTCTCACCACATCCATAAACCTTATCTTAGGCCTTCTTTTCCTGTTACCTGGCAGCTCCATCCTTAGCATCTTTTTCCCAATATACTCTGCATCCCTCCTCAGCACATGTCCAAACCAACGTAATCTTGCCTCTCTGGCTTTGTCTCCAAACCTTCCAACCTGGGCTGACCCTCTAACATACTTATTCCTAATCCTGTCCATCCTTGTCACACCCAGTGCAAATCTTAACATCTTCAACTCTGCCACGTCAAGCTCTGACTCCTGCCTTTTTGTCAATGCCACTGTCTCCAACCCATATAACATAGCTGGTCTCACTACCCTTTTGTAGACCTGCCCTTTCACTCTTACTGGTACTCGTCTGTCACAAATCGCTCCTGACACTCTTCTCCACCCATCCTGCCTGCACTCTCTTCTTCACCTTTCTTCCACACTCACCATTACTCTGAACTCTTGATCCCAAGTACTTAAACTCATTCACCTTCGCCACCTCTACTCCCTGCATCCTCACCATTCCTCTATCCTCCCTCTCATTCACACACATATATTCTGATGTTAGTCTTGCTGACCTTCATTCCTCTTCTCTCTAGAGCATATCTCCATCTCTCCAGGGTCTCCTCCACCTGTTCCCTACTCTCACTACAGATCACAATGTCATCTGCAAACATCATAGTCCACGGGGACTCCTTTCTGATCTCGTCTGTCAACCTGTCCATTACCATTGCAAATAAGAAAGGGCTCAGAGCTGATCCTTGATGTAATCCCACCTCCACCTTAAACGCATCTGTCACTCCCACCGCAGACCTCACCGCTGTCACACTACCCTCATACATATCCTGTACCACTCTTACATATTTCTCTGACACTCCCGACTTCCTCATACAATACCACAACTCCTCTCTAGGCACCCTGTCATATGCTTTCTTTAAATCCACAAAGACACAATGCAACTCCTTCTGTCCTTCTCTGTACTTCTCCATCAACACTCTCAGAGCAAACATTGCATCTGTAGTGCTCTTTCCTGACATGAAACCATACTGCTGATCACTAATCATCATCTCCCTTAACCTAGCTTCCACTACTCTTTCCCGTAACTTCATGCTGTGACTGATCAGTTTAGTCCCTTTGTAGTTACTACAGCTCTGCACATCACCCTTATTCTTAAAAATTGGTACCAAAACACTTTTTCTCCATTCCTCAGGCATCCTCTCACTTTCCAAGATTTCATTAAACAAGTTAGTTAAAAACTACACTGCCATTTCACCTAAACACCTCCATGCTTCCACAGGTATGTCATCGGGACCAACAGCCTTTCCGTTCTTCATCCTCTTCATAGCTATCCTTACTTCCTCTTTGCTAATCCACTGCACTTCATGATTCACTATCCACACATCATCCAACCTTCTCTCCCTCTCATTCTCTTCATTCATCAACCCCTCAAAGTACTCTTTCCATCTGCTCAACACACTCTCCTTGCTTGTGAGTACATTTCCCTCATTATCCTTTATCACCCTTACCTGCTGCACATCTTTACTAGTTCACTCACTCTGTCTAGCCAATCGGTACAGGTCCTTTTCTCCCTCCTTAGTGTCCAACCTTTTATACAACTCTTCATACGCCTTATCCTTAGCCTTTGCCACCTCTCTCTTTGCCATGCACCTCATCTCCTTATACTCTTGTCTACTTTCTTCATCGCTTTGACAATCCCACTTCTTCTTCACCAACCTCTTTCTCTGTATACTCTCCTGTACTTCTAAATAGATTAAATGTATGTAATGGTCATTATGGCCCCATACATGCATCTGAACCTCTTAGTGCTATATATCTGGATGGAGCCTGAGAAAATGGGGGAAAAAGGTCCAAAAATAGGGACAGATTTTAAATATTGCTCTTATAAACTTAAATGTTGCTAGAATAACAGGGTTTGTGTTAGCATGCATTTTCTGAAGGATTTGAAGTCTGAAACCCAAATGTATGTCATTATTTAGTGAATTCAATCTCAGATCATCTCAGTGCTTTGCCAGAAAACCACAAATTTTATGAGAAACAGAGCAAACATATGAGGCAAAAATCTTGGACATTCTGCACAAATCTGGACATTTGAGAGGTATGGTCCCATATAATCTTAGTGTCATGTGTTGGATGAAGTGTGATATGCTTCTTTATTATAGGGCTAAAAAATATAAAATAATTACTCATCTCAGAGACAACGGTGAAGAAGTTAATCACATCTTTACATTTACAGATCAATGGAACAGGAAAACCAAGCTAAATTTAAGAATGGATTAACTTTGTGATATGATGTGAAAAAAGATGAAGACAGGCACTAGCATCACATTTACTAAACAGTAACACACTTTAGAAACCTTAAGTCACAGTGTCTAACTTGCATACCTGTCATTAGCATGATGGATATCTGTCATTAGCATGATGCTGCTTCCAAACAAGGAAATGATAATTATATTTGTAATGATAGATGTTTAGGACCAAGTCCATCTTCTTCTATGTAAATGACTCAATGCTGACAGAACTCAGGCAGCTTAGCACCTAAAACTCTTCCAGGCCACTTAACTCCTCCAATTTTCTCACAATTCTGTGTACAGATGAACCCCTTTCCAGATCTCTGTTAGTCAAGAGAAGGTGAAACACAAGAAAAGAGAAAGTAAGGAAGGTGACAAAACCAGCTCCTAAACCTCTATGCAAAACTTATGGGGAAGGAGGGTTGGACTTCTTGGGGAAGATGGACCTGGTCCCACATATCTTATTATACTAGGTACATAACTTTCATATGTGACAGGACTGATTTAGCTTCCTCTACCAAGGTCAGAGTTCTAAACATAACTTGCTGGGTAGATCCTTGTAAAAGTTGTCTTGAAAAGAAGCATCTCCAGAAGGACTTTGAACTGCAGATATTTGAACTATAAATGCTTCACAAGTAAAGGAGATAGCAACATTAATCAATGTTTCAAACAACATAATAACAGGAAAGGACTAGCAGATGCTAAATCCAGGGATCAAGATCCAATTCAAATTATAATTAATTATCAGGGGAATAAATAGCATCCCTGGAGGAACAGTATGAAATACTAAGGCAAAATTAGCAATTTGGGAATGGATTTGACAGGGCAGGCTAAAAACGGTATGCTGTTGATCCCAACAAGAATAAGCCTAAACTGAGGCAAAATGCAAGGCCAGCAACACAGGGAAAGACCAAGAGGAATCATTAATAAGCCCTCCATGTAAAGAAAACTATTAGGACTGTGGCAGGAGTTCTCAATAACAAAGAGGAATTCAGAAATTCCTCTAAGAATGACTGAAAAGCACTAGGATAAAAGCAATCCACTAGCAGAACAGCAATGGAGACAGGCTGGGCCCAAATGCAACATAAGGCACAAGGCCAGTAATAAAAAAAAAAAATCCTCAGCGAAGAGGAGATTAGTAAGCTAGCAGTGAGTATACTGAAAACCGCTGAATAACACAGAATCTAACAGTCTGGCAGAAGAGCACACAACTTGGGAATGGCCATCTTAATCCAAAAAAGGAATAAAAACTGAGTAAAAAACGGAGGGCAAAGAATATTAAAGACTCATTTGCCTTTCAGAAATAAATGAAAGGTATAAAGTTTGAAGGGACAACTGCTACAGGGATAACACTGATGACCTACAAAGGAAGCATAAAGCATTCAACTAGAGCAATGCAGAAACCCAGAGGCAAGGGAAAATACACTATCATGAAAGTATAAAAAATGACAACATGACAGGAGCTACCTATAAAGGGAGAGAAAGGACATTCATAAATTGGATCAGAATCAGATGGTAGCAGACAGCTAGCTGTTCAACTCATAGTTTCTGGAATCAATACAGCAGATACCCCCCCCCCCCCAAAAAAAAAAATAGCCAACAAAGATATCAAAGGAACAACAGTACCACAAGTGCTTTGCTATTATTCAGGATATGCCCAAATCCTAGTAATCAAGGAAAATGAAACTAAATGAAATGGTTAAAAGTGTGTCCTGCCTCTGAATGGATCAGACAGTCCACATGGCATGGACACTCAACAATAGATACGGCCTAGACAGCAAGAAAAGATTCCACTGCCAGGTGCAGTCCTACATGGATAAACGTGGATAAAAATTAGATAGCAGGGAAGTAGGAAAGAGACTTCTTCTGGATTCAGAGCACTCAGTAATACTTCTCCCTTGACAGGGAAAGTATGGGAGGAAAAGAAAGAAACCAGCCAAGTGTAATGTAAATTACTCCAGAAAAAAACACTATGGTGGATATCCAAGGACTAGACGCCACAAGCACCAGCAGGGCTGTACTGCAGGTGGAGAGAGAGCAAGCTTCCAAAAAAGATGAGCAAATTGCTAGAGATATAGCATTGCCTGATCCCACCCAGAGAATGACTAGGTAATAACAAGGTAAGTGCACTGAGGCAGAATCCAAACATTAGGTTCCTCCAGTCTACACTCCCTGACAGTAATCCAAATTGAAAGGAAAATATATCTCAAAACTAAGCATAGATATATGTGATACTCCCATCAAAAGCCTCACCTCTGAGGCACTTCAGAGGAGATGAAGTTTGGATTCCTAAGAAAAAGAACTAGGAAGAATAATATTTGTGTGTGTGTGTGTGTGTGTGTGTGTGTGTGTGTGTGTGTGTGTCTTTGTGTGTGTGGGGGTGTGTGTGTGTGTGTGTGTGTGTGTGTGTGTGTGTGTGTGTGTGTGTGTGTGTGTGTGTGTGTGTGTGCATGCACATGCTTGAGTACATGTGTTATATCAGACTTAGGATACCTGCAGGCTGAGGCCTCCTGAATAAGGAAAGAAGAACAAATTCTGAGGTCTTGTTGGAGCAGGAAAGGAGAATGGTCTTACAGGATATTTCATATATAAAGTGAACCAGATTCTTTGAGGTTAAAATGTATGGTACTGTAAAGATAGCAGCAACCCTTCCAGGGTTTAAACAAAATGGAGTCTGCAAGGATGGGATGGACCACCATAGCACCTGGACTATAGCAACTGAATCTATAGCTGTTTATAAAGGAATACAGCAATAACAGAATGATCAAATAGTCTCAGGCTACCTTGGCAAAGGATCATGGGAAATGACTACATAGCTGACAAGAGGGAGAGTAGTTGGTATAGAGTTAACTGGTATAAGGCTGGTAACAAGGACACAATTATGTCAACAAGTTAGTTTCACTAACTGTTTGTACAGAACACAGCTGAGAAAATCATTAGACATGAACGGAAATAAATACATAAATTAGCCAAAAACTAAATTCCATACTGTTCTAAGAAATATGGATTCAAATATCAGTTGCTTGCTGTGGGAAAGTATGATTAAATATGGACAAAAAATGTAGACTCCTAAACAATATTCTAGGATAGCAACTTTGAGACCAGTGGAACTGAATCAAGTTCTCAGGCCTCCAAGGGGGACAAAAGTAGCATCCCTTCAGCAAACAAGGAGATTTTTTACACTACTATAACACAGTGTTAGTGTTGAGGGAACAAACAGTGATTTTTTTTTTTCCAAGACAATGAATAAGGTCAGTATTGAGGAATGTCAGCACTGACAAAAAATGGTGCCAAACAGCTTTATTCCAGAAAGTCACCTCTGCATAAAACAGCATCTGGCACTGACCTCACATGACTTCAGAAGGCTTGGAGTACCTATAGCTCAACTCTGAAGCATGACCATCTGACTGTAGAATGACATCCAGAGAAAAGACCTCAGTAATGTCAAGCCACTTAATAATGAATAGGCACCAAAGATAGGCATCAAGTTCATGGTCAAGGAGACATTTGACCTTGGGGTTGAAGTCAAAGACTCTGAGGTGGGCCAACACTGAAGGTCAGTGTTGACTCTAATATGGAGGTGTTGGCAATGGCCCACGAAGTGTTCTGCAGCTAACTCTGGCACCAAAGCCAAAGAATTTTAGGAAAGAGCCATTGACTGAATATATTCTAACATGCACAAGACCACTGCTAACAATAATACCAGACAAGATTGGTGAAAGAGTCGAAGGAGAAATATTCTGCTCAACTCAAAACAAGTACAAAAGCATAAAAGAAGGGTTAGGTGGGTAAAAATAAGCACAAACTTCACAAGTAAACTAAAACATGACCAAAACTAATGCCATAGCAAGAACTGGGCTGGCGTGGCAGGGTCCAATACTGAAATAGTTTCATTCTACTTGGAGCTCAATACAATAATCTCAAAGCAAGTCATATACAGACAGACATCAGCCTATACAGATTTAACAAGGCTAGGAGATATTTCTTAAAAGAAACCATCTTGTAAAAAAACGTTGGTCTGTTCTTAATCATTACCAGTACAGTCCAAATTAGATAGGACTACAACTGGCACCACTGTGTCCAAGAAGTATACCGAGATATGGGCAGAAGTGGGCCCGTGAAATCAAACAGAAAAACATGTTTCACACACTCAGAGCAAAATGCAGGGAGCTCAGTGCAAGTCATGCACAGGTGATCACTGCCAGCTATTTTTGGGATTGAAAAGTCTATGGCTATCAGTGCCTTACTGAGGCAAAAAAATAAATAGATGAATAATAGGTGGATGGATAGATAAATAGATTGATAGACAGACAAATAGATAAGGTTGTGGAAATATTTGTTTGAAGAAACCAGACATGAAAAAATAAAATTTGCATTCTACTGTAAAACTGGTCAGCAGAAATTGCACTAGACTAAAAACACTACAAAGGCACTGGAGCCCAAAAGGGCTCTTACACATTCAGATAATTAACAGCTGTATGAAGCCATGGCCATGAGCATATAAACAATTGCCAAGCATTGAAAACTGCACTTCTGATCCCAGCAGTAATCCAAACACTGTATACATCCAGTAAATTTTCTAAATGTTTATAGTGCAAATACAAATTAAAACAATAGTATCTCATAAGAATAAAACAAATTAGTAGGAACACACTAAGACGTAAGTGCATCTGTCATAAGACATACAGAGAAAAGTTAGAAAAGTTCAAATGAAGGAAATGGGAGTAGAAAGTAAAGTGGAAAAAATACTAACCCCAAAATCAGGGATTAAAAGGTCAGATGTGATTGATGGGTAAAGGCACTGAAAAACCACCAAGATTTTGCAATAATAGCAAAATAAGAATACAGCACCATCTAAAATACATGGTATCCTGGAAGACACAGTGTGGGTGACAGGGTATAAGAGCTCTGGAAAGGGATCCTTCCCTGCGCAAAAGTGTGGGTTAAGGGGAAGAGATCATGGGTGATGGAACCATAGAGCATGGGGGGAGGGGAGCCCCCCCCACTTTGCAGATCATCCATACCTCTGTCCTTTCGTTTTCCACGCCGCAATGACTTCAGAGCATGCATTTCCAGTTGTTTTGTGAGCGGGAACACAGATTTATTCAAAGCTGTGCTGGGTTAGCATCTGGAATGCACGGATTTTAGTCAAGCCTGACCATCTTTCTGATTTAATTGCAGAGTTCAGTGGTGTTCTGATTTAACTGCAGAGTGGACCGGGAATGGAAGCTAAATACTACCGGACGATGGAGTCTGTTTTAAAGTAAGTATAGTGTGTATGTGTTTGTGTGTGTGTGTGTGTGTGTGGATAGAGTCTGTTGTAAAGTAAGTACAGTGTGTGTGTGGATAGAGTCTGTTGTAAAGTAAGTACAGTGTGTGTGTTAGAGTGTGTGTGTGAAAAATGCTTCCAGCAGGATACATCTGGTGGTACTGAGGCTCAAACCCTGTACCTTGGGTGCAGGTAAAAAGAGCCTAAAGTCCCTAGCCACCATGACTTGTGAAGGAATGGTAAAACAAAACCTTTAATTCTAGTAATTTTCTAAGGTTATAAAACCAGTATTTTAAATGTGTCCCTATTTTGGGGCTGTATTCCCCCATTATTGGCTTTGTTCTGTATTTTTGTGCTAAGAGGTTGAGAGCTATGGTGAGAAATGAGAAGTGAATTCACTAAATGATATGATAGCCATTTAAGTTTGTCTTCCTGTCTTTCAAGAAACTGCTGGTTTAGCTTAGTGGTATGTTGCTCTGACTGCAGTACACAAGGTTCTTGGGTTCAAGACTTAGCAGTGAAATGCATGGTGGTAACAACATTTTATGCAAGCAACTTTCCAAAATTATACATGCAATGTTTAAAATGTGTCCCTGGTCTTTGGCCTTTTGCACCCCCTCCCCAATTGCAAATAAGTTCAAGAAGCTGTGCAACATGCCTATGGCTTACACTCTACTGTGATTCTGTATTTATATATTGTGTGTAGAAGTAGACTGTTATCATGGAAATGTTCTGAATATGGCAGTTTTGTCATTATTGGTGATTGCATTTTGCTTCATTGCCTACTGGAAAAATGTTCAAACAATAAATTTAAAATGCAATTGTGTGTGGAAGCAGACTGTTATGGAAATGTTCTGAAAAGGGCAGTTTTGTCATTATTGGTGCATGCATTTTGCTTCATTGCCTACTGGAAAAATGTTCAAACAATACATTTAAAATGCAGTTGTGTGCAGAAGTAGAACTTTATGATGGAAATGTTCTGAATAGGGCAGTTTTGTCATTATTGGTTAATGCATTTTTGTTTCATTGCCTACTGGAAAAATGTTTAAACAATAAATTTAAAATGCGCTCTAACTTAAGTCTAATAAGTGTGCTGTATTTTATAAAGAATTTAATTTAATACAATCAGGACGGTGAATCAAGGAATGCATACATGTATGCATGGTCCTAAAAATGTGTTTGAAAACAGCCCAGAGGAAAGTGTGAAATGCTCAGAATCATGGGCAAATTTTAAGCTTTACTCTTATTACCAAAGCAATGGATGAAGGTAAAACAGTTCACACCACATTACCTTGACCTGGCCAAGCCTTTTGACAAAATCCCCTACTCAGGTGTAGTACAAAAGATGAATAATGTAGGAGCAAACATTTACATCACCAGCTACATTGACAACTTGGCTCACAGGATGCAGGAGATCAAAATAGGAGAAGAAACCAATCACCAATGCAGTCCCCCAGGGATCGGTGCTGAGACTTTTTCTGTTTGACATATACATCTCAAAAGTGAAAAGAAATACCAAAGAGCTAGGAGAAGTTATTGAATCCCCAAATGACTTAACCATCATGCAGGAAGGTTTGTCCCAAATAATAACTGGTATCAAAATCATGACAATGCCCTCTGAGAACTGATCCAATTGTTTGGCATTTGGGAATTTGTGGGTACAGTGACCTAACTTTTGCCCAACATGTGCCCAGAGTCATAAGAAAGCCTTTCTATATTGCACAGCTTATAAACAAATTGATTGTGACTAGATCTAGAGATGTTGTTGTCCCCCTTTACAAAGCTCTCATTATGTCAAACATTTTGTATAATGCCCACTTTGGCATGTATCTGTCCAGCCCCATGCAACAATTGAAATACCTTTAGAGATACCTTACTAAAAGTATACAAGTCCTAAACAATAGGTCTTGCATGGACCACCTCAAATATTTATTACTATACTCGGTATCCTACAGAGTGCTTAGAGGTGACATGTCTGGCATACAAAGCATCCTCCAACATAATACAGATGGATCTACTGAACATCAGCAAGTCAAATGGCATCAGAAATACTCAGTCCAGGTATCTAAACTGAATGTTGTGGAGAGATGGATATATATCACAGAGGCTACCACTGCTCCGGAACAGACTATCCATAAAAATAAAGCAAAGCTCATCCATACATATTCAAATGCAATGTGGATCTGAGGATGGGTAATAGAAAATGTACTTCAGGATTTCCCCTCATACCACTAATGGATAGAGGCAGTTCCTAAATGCTGCATCCATTACATGGCCCCCTCAAATTATCTATGGTATAATCACAGTTGTTCTCACTAGGGCTAATATACAATTATCAGCCATGGGGATAGCTAAGACCAATCAGAAAATGTTAATTCAAGCATCAAAAGGGAATTGGCTAAGCTTAAAATGTCCTCCAAGTGAACCTATGTTGTGGTAGCAAATAGTTTATAAAAAAATGTCCCTTTTTAGTTCACTAAGTGCCCCTGTCACCCCCCCCCCCCAGTCTTTAACAGCTTCCAGCGCCTATGGAAGAGATTGGTGGCCTGGGAAAGTTTTAGATGCTGGGATACTCAAGTCCTACTGACCTTGAGCACTACAGGTATAGGAAGATGGGCTGATCCTATCTCATCTTAATACTAAGACACTGTAACACCACCTCCTCCCATTGGAAGTTACTTTTGTGATGCAGCTCTCTACATATGATGGCCAGCCTATCTTCTTACTGTCCATTCCCTGTAGCTGCCATGACAGAGTTTTTATAATTTATCAGATTGTTATCGTTAGTGCACTGAAGCCACATGATCTGAGAAGGTATCTGGAAAACAAATGCACTTTTGGAAGTTATTGCACTTCTTTTGGTTCACAGGTTACAGTTCACCAAGTGCCTCCACGACAGATCACATCATGTGTAATGACATTCTGAGTACTGAGACGTAAAACTGCCCTCTCTGTCAGAAAACAGATTACAGGATCTAAAGCTGGATTCCTTTCTTTTTTCATACTGCATGCCATAAGAGCTACATAATAATTCTTCTTATTTAACACAATGTGTTTCAGCAGCTCAGAGTCTACACACTGCATTGCAAATAAAGATAAGCTTTAGGGGAGACCTATTTCCAAAACATGTTTCCACAGCCTAACCATTACCAGCATCAGTATCCTGCATTTACTGAGTGAACACAATGCCACTTAGGAGGACACACACCAGTCTTTGCCAAATTCCCTTGAACGTAAACTGCTTTGTCATTTTTTATTATCATGTTGTACTTGATCATAGCCATATAATGTGAAAAGACTGCAAAGTTTATGAGGAATAACAAAAGGATATTAAAATCTGCAATGCATTACAAGTTGGCCATTTCCTTATTGATTAGAAAATGTCTAGCGATGCTTATGTGCAGCTAGCTTTATTTAAAAGCTGCCTGTGAGCATGTCAACAAGTGTAGAGCAACAGTTTTAGCCAAGGAATCAGCATGCGTTAGCTTCTCAAGGTTACAACTACAATTAACGGCCAGAGATAGCAAAAGCCATTTTAGAGCACTAAAGTCCACTGTGTTCACAGCTTCCAAATGTTTCCTCTGCTGTTTCAGCAGATTCATGTGAAAACAACGAGTAACTCACTAATATAAAGAATACTGGATCAAGTTAAGAATAACATAAAAGTGAGCATTACCAGAAGAAAATAAAAAAGTCTGCTAAACTGTACTCTGGTTTCTCAAATATGCCAGAAAAATTACAGTTGTTTGCAAAGATACATTCACTGCAGTAAGCATAACCTAAGACTGTAAAAATGCCTTACATAACATAGAAATATTAATATAACATGGTCTTCAACAGTGTTATAAACAGGAAAACTCGCACTCGCCATGTTTCAGAACTGTGGTTCTCAACAGCATTAATTTTACATGAAGGGGACCACCAACTTTTAAGGCTAGATTACAAGGCTTGTCAGAATACTGGATGTGAGAAATAAACTTGGAAAAGGACTCCTTTTAAATTAAAATGGAAAGGGGCAGGAGTGGCTTCAGTACTGTCATCTACGTAGAAGTGGAGTAAGTGAAAGGAAAGGTAAAAAAACAGTAAAAGTAACAAGGGAGAAAGTGGGACGGGCTCGGTGATGCTTTGCAATACCAGACACCCAAGTGAAAGGAAGGGGGCTGAGTGCAGTCCTGTCATATGCAGGTGTAGCTACTGCAAATACAGAAGCAGCAGGAGAAGTAATGACTGAGGGATACGACGTTGGGGGCTCCCCAAAGGAAGTGCAACTACAAGTCCAAAACATGAAGAATTAATTAACTGTGATTATCCAATAACTGCAGTGAATTTAAAAACCTACAGTAATGCCATTATACATTTTTGTAGGGGACTTAGCCCATTGGTATTCCCCATACGATGAGTTGCAGAAGAACAGAAATAAATTTGTCCTCACAAAGAGCAAATTGAAATACACTAATATAGTCCAGGGTGTAGTGTGCATCACGTTTTAAAGCATCTTTGAATGTGACCATTTTTAAAGAATCTATATATGAGATACTTCACTGAAGAAAATGTTCATAAAAGGTAAAGGTCTGAAGTCCTCCCTGTGTCTATCAGACAACCACTCTATTCTGGCTATCAGTTTCTGTTACCGATAGAATATGATAAATGCAGTTTCAATTTCCTTTACTTAATTGTATTGTAAATTGAAAACTATACGAGAAAAACTGTCTGCTTTTAGTAGGCTAGTTTTGGTGCAAAGCAAAAATTAGGAAAGATGCAGAGGCATTAAATGAAAGCTGTCAAGATGCAGTTAACAGTGGTTACAGGAAGCTCATGAAATGTACGGAACAAATGTAAAGCAGTTTTACATATGCAGACAAGTGACAGGGAGCCAAACCAGGGGGGGTGGGGGTGTTACCAATGCTGTGCTGTAAATCAGAATCAGAAGAGTCACTGCAGCAACAACAGTTAAAACCATGGTTTCCCTTGGGACTCCAGAGCTTTACAAGGAAGAAAAATCTCATTTTGAGCATCTGGTATGCAATGAAACAGCATGGCTATGTGCACTAAAAACCATAACCAGAAAACTAACCATTAAAATCTTCTATGATGTATGATTGTTGCAACATATGATAGTTCCCTGCATTAGCAACCTGACTTTATTAGTTGGATTCTTATCCTTGCTAATCCTTTTAAAGCAAGAAACTCCACACAAATTCTAATTGGAAAAATCTGTTGCATTCAATAAATAAATATATAGGATTATTACAGTGCTTTTACTGTACGAAAGGATAACCCAGAATCAGCGACTCAATCACTCTGAAAACAAGGCACATAATTATACATATTTTCACTGCAAAACTATCCAAATTATGACAGTCTTATGAAAAGAGGAACATATGATAATTCTATCACTAACAGGTAATGAATTCCAGGAGACATTATAGCAATATTATATGATGTACTTGTACAACATTTTGATGACATATTAGTTACGGGACAACTATTTGGTTGTGTGTGTGTGTGTGTGTGTGTGTGTGTGTGTGTGTGTGTGTGTGTGTGTGTGTGTGTTTAAGGGCAAAAGGGGCAAATAGTATAAGTAAAGGCTGTGAGGAATGAGAATATAAACACAGGAGCCAGAAGATGAAAAAGTAAAATGCGAAGACATTGCAGCATTTCAGTCGGAGGTTGGTGGCAAACAAATGAAAATGGGATGAGGTGAGGAAATGGATGGCACTTTGAGGAGAAAGAAATTAATACCAGCATTTGACATCTATTATCTTGTGGGCAATATGATGGAGACCTGGAAGGCAGTTTTGTGGAGGATGACTTGCAGCTGGGGGTTGACTGTACAAGGGACAAATGAAGGAATATTTGGGTAAGGAGACAAGCAGGTATAGGCAGCTACCAGCAACTCGGAGGTAGACTCTTCTGTTTTCTACATGTTTTTCTTCATATACTAAGTGAAGCTGTTCTCCATCAGCTGTGCTATAAAGTTGTTAACAGCTCACAACCCTAATTCTCTATACCAATTGCCTGAAATTTCTTGAGAATCAATACACACAGTGATAGACTATCAGTTACTAGTATTGTTTTGCATTGAATAGATAAACTTGGTGATACACTAAATAGAAAATCAAAACTACTTCAGTTCCAAGAAATTGACTGGGGGCCACAGAAACGTTAAAAAGTGCAGGCCCATCTTATACTGTTTGCAAGTAAACATCATTTCTTGCCACATTCCTGGATCTCTGCATTGATAATCACTGTTGTGTACAGAAAAGGTACAGGGTATCTAAGAACCCCCATTAACAAAGACAGAAAAATAAGAAGCTAAATGCATATATTTCTCATTAATGAAAGAAACAGTATAGAAAATTTATGACTGTTAAAATATTTCAAGGGTACAAAAATAAGGTACAATCAAAGAAGTCTTTAGAAACTGACTGTTGGCTGACTAATTAAATATTATTTTCCTGTGTAACTGGATAAGGTCCACTGGACATAAATAATCAAGCATGATCAAGATAAGTTATGTGTTCAGAGTTGTGGAAAAGGTAAGAGAAGGCTATGAAAAACATGCCAGTGGACAAATGAATGCATGCCATTCATAGTTCCTTACCTTACTTGAGATTATACTTGCAAAGAGAGTCTCAAGACGTCCTATCGTATCAAATCTACTACAGAGTCACAAGTCCACTGGTATCATAATCTCCCACTCAAAGGACATCAGTCTCTTTTGCAAAATTAACAGAATATGTTGGAGGGATAGGTTTGTATCTCAGCCAACACTGCTTCTGTGAAAGTGTATTCAAAGCCACATAAAGCATACTACTTCTCTTACTCCATTCAATCATAATTGGGATGGATGGATGGGAAACCACAAATTCTTCACCAGTTTAGCAGCAGTAGCCTTCATGGATACGAGAAACATGTAATCAACCCAACATATACACATTTGGCCCATCTTTGGATATTTATATTACAAAATATAATAGCCATGGGAACGCAAGACTAGGTTTCTTAAGATCCTCACAGATCAATAACCTAACAAGTACCTGTGAACATATTGAAGTGTCTGACAGCTTTTCTTCTGCTTCTTTATTTCTTTCTTTGACAATAAACTGTCTGCTACTGAAACAGCCAAACCACAGCACTGCAAAAACTTCAGCAGTGACTTAACAAAATTAACAACACTGGGACAAAGCAGCTTATATCTGCTGATTTCCCTAATCATATCAGCTTCATTAGGCAGAAAAAAAACAAACAAAACAGTGAACTTTTAAAAAGAAGAAAATAGAGCCATCACCCATAAGAAGCCAAGAGACATTGTGACTTTTAGGGCCTAACATCTTCAGGCATGCCTAAAACACCCTCAGGGTTTGATATACAGTGGGTAATAGGGGATGCCATTTGCTTCTGTAGTTGATGTGGCCCCTCAAGACTGCACTTGAAGCCTGAGTTCCCAGCAGAAGCATTCACCCAGGCAAGAACTCTGGCCCTAACTTCACAGTCAAAGTCAAAGTAAACTTTATTACCAATGAGACGCCACAATATGTGCAACTGAATGAAATTACATTAGTTTATTACATTTACTTATGTTATAGAGATGAAAGCCTATAAAGCCATATCACTCCTTCAGGAGCGGCCTTAGGTCAATTGGTGCCCTAGGCAAAAGGCCTCCATGGCACCCCCCACCACACCATTCAGTGCCCACATTCTGGTCTACCTACACCAAATAAATACTGTAAAAGTGCCCCTACTAGAGCGGCGCCCTAGGCAGCTGCCTAGTTGGCCTTTGCCTAAGGCCGGTTATGCACTCCTCTCTTCCCCACAATAGGTACCCATGCTGCTTAGGGTTGCCAGCTTTCTTTGTGGCTAAAACCAGACTAAGGTCACGCCCCTCTCATCAATCATAACCCCACCCATTCCCACCCCTCTGCCATATATGCTCCACCCATTTTGTGATATCACCGTGACATCAGCTGATGGGAACACCCTCTTTTTCTTTTCCAGGTGCCTGCATTAAGCCAATTTACTATGCTTTTCTGTAAAAAAGCATAGTAAATCAGCCAATTTAATGAACACTGATAGTCTGTTTCCTTTTGTGAAACAGAATACTGGAGTCTGTACAGTGTTTTCCTGACTACCAGAGAATTTATTTGATTTATGGATAGTCACAGTTGGCCAAATAGAGATCCCTCCTGTGCAAGGATAGGGGACAGGTGTTAATGCTGCATGATTTCTTTAATCCGGTTTGAGAACACATAGCAAATAGTAATGTTTGGTGACCCAATCATATTGTTTTGTAATACATGACTAGTTTTAGCTGTCTTGATATTACTACTAACTATAAAAAAAACAGTAGATGAACAAAGTGATTCACAGCTTTAATACCTATCAGTTACTTAGTGCTACCACTCAAATAATAGCCTGAAGAAAAATATATCTTTTATCAACCAAGTTGCTTAAAATCTGGGAGAGCTGATGCCTCCAAAACAAGGCAGATAGCAGCTGTATAGGTGGAGCTGACTGGAATAGCTATATCAATAAAAGGCTAAAATTAAAGATGCAGTGATGGTTTTATATTAAAAAAACAAATGACCACACATCAATGCACATGCTAAGTAGCTGTATACCTTTGCAGGCCAAAATCCTGCAAGTATGATCTATTAATGCAGAATGAATGTTATGAGATTAAAAACAGATCCTGATTCTGGTTGTAGAAAAAAACAACAAATTCCTCAGATAACATGCATATAACAACAAATCAATGTCACATGCAAAATCTCTGTTGTTTTCAGATGGATACTTTTTTAACATTTTTTTTGTGAATGGTCTATATTTTGCAGAAATCAAGCCATGACCTGGAAGTTCAGAAATTTTTGACGACGTGTTATCACCATGTATGGTGTAGTGCACACATTTTTATCTCTCAGCCTTAAGTATGGCATCATGTATAATGTTCTAAGAAAGTTGGGGATTTTGTATTTTATCACACAGGTGTTAGGTCCACTCTGCACACTTAACAAAATATTAGCATAAGCTTGGGTATGTAGAAAACGTAATCATACAACCTACATGACACAATACATTACTGACTGCAACCTGAGGTCGCTAAGAAGTTTAATCTGTAGGTTGAGCACACATTTTACCCAGTATTTTTTTTTATTCTGAAATCTCAAAAACAGCATTTATTGAAACTTTAGTAGAACTAATTCATTAAATATACATTCACCAAAGAAATGAGCAACTCACATAAATATTTAATTCTGTCACTACATTTAAAATATGCTGGGTAAACAATTTAGTTGGAACACCATTTCTGCCAGAAAAACTGCAAATGTGAAAAACAGAAACATTGCTGAGTAGTACATTAAAATATATCAGTTTCTCAAATAACATTAAGTTTTTCTAGAAGTATCCTGCACATCACAGAAGCCATACCTTCTACACCTGTGTAACTGAATCAGCACTATGTTCTACAGCTCACACCTCTCTGTTTCTGAGTTAAATCACAAGCAGTAGAAATACTCCTACAGACACTAACACCCATATAACACTTGTGAAGCTTTTTTAATCCATTTATAGAAGGGCAACATGCATTTTACAAAGATTAAGAAAAAAAAAAACCTTGAGGATCTGTCTGTTAAGCCTTGGTTATTTACCAGAAAAACAAAAATTACAGGAGGGACAAGGCAAAAATAGGAGACAAAAATCACAGAAGTTAAAAGTTAATAGATCAACAGGCTTTGCAATCAACACACATTTTCTGAGTTATAGTACCTGGTATTAACTAATGGTAATATTGGTGTTTTTTTTCTACCATGATGTTTTTTTTTTATAAAATACTATCTGTGATAAGGCTTAGCTTGTTACGGCATCAGTGAGAAACGGTCAAACTACACCAATGCTGTAACATTACAAGCTGCTGCAGTCCAGTGCTCTCCGTTATCGCTCTTAAATTAATGCAAATAAAGAAGCTTCTCAGGTGTCTAAACCCAGCATTTATCTTGACACAAGAGAACTTGGGACTGCATTCATGACCACGACCTATGCACGGTCCAGTGTTCCGGATTGTTTTGGTGAGAACAGCTTCCCTACCGCTAAGTAACTGCAATATAAACAAAAAGGGGGAAGGTTGATGGTGCACTATGCATCAACATAACTTGTTATTCTGTAAAGTTAGCATAATCATCACTGTTTAAAAGTCATGCAATTTCACTCAACGTGAGTTCGTGAAACACTCAGCTTCTACAAATACAAAATACTTCCAGTTACAATGTATGAATTACCTCTGTGACTTCACCCAAGGGAATGGCAACAGTCTCTTGGCTCATTGACCCTCGTTGGACTTCGCTTGACTCAAACATTATGCAGTTTCCATTTAACTGACAACTTTAAAACTACTATCATGCAATTTCCAGTCCCGTTCTTTAGAACTTACAAAGTTTGAGCAAACCAAACAAATCAGCTGACAAGCAATTACACTTTCCTGTGAGGAGCGTGCGGTGGTTGATGTTCTCATGACATGACGTGTCGCGTAGTGTTTAGTGTTTCAGTGTTGCAGTGGGAACGGCTTCCTACTTCGAAGTTGCATTTCTAATGTATTTTGTTTTTACTACCACACTCTGTAAGCAAATCTGGAAAAAGCTACATAGTGGCACAAAACCCGGACTTCACGTGTCTGGTTTTGAATTAAATTTGTAACCGGACAATTTATCAGAAAACCAGATAGTCCAGTCAAACACCAGACAGCTGGCAACCCTAATGCTGCTGTCTATGTTCCTATCACCTGGGTCATCGCTGCAGCTTTATTCCAATAATCTAATGGGGATGGTAGGAGTATGGGGTTTTGCCAGGGCCCTTTTAGTAGAGGTGGGGGTGGAAATTCCTGTGGATGTTCACACTACACATAATGGAAGAAGCAGGGAGATATTCAGTGGTACCATGAATGGAAACATAATAAAATGTGAACAGACTGCCAATGTACAGTTTCCCTCCTAGGATCAGGGCTGTTCATCCCCATTTAGATTTGTGTTCTCTTAATATATCTATATATCCTCACCAGTTGCCAAGTTAAAGGCACCTCAAAAAATGACAAGCACATTAAATGTAATCTCTTACGCAGTCATATATTTTGGTAAACAGTACTTTAGTACCCAATACTGTATCACATTATTCTATTTTGCTATGATCTTACTTGCAAGTAATTCAGACTTATCAATAAAGTAAATTTTTGACAAGAAAAGAAAGTGTTTTAGGACATGGAACAGCTTGCAGACATAACGAAGCAAGATGTAGGAGAGATGTGATGCAGTACTGCACAGAAAGGTTTACGCCTAGAGCTCATTCTTTCCACCAAGTATGATTATTTATTTATTTTTTTGACTGGTAGGTAGACCACATCAAAGAACTTTTAAGCACAGCACTGTGCTAAAAGGCAGAGAAATAATACAGTTAAAAGAACAATTACAGCTATACATCATTTCAGTGGCAACAATATTTATTTTGGAATCAAATGTGAGCCATTTATTATGATACAACCAAAAATGAATTGGATTTAAAAATGCAAATGGCAGACACAAAGAAAGTTTAATAAAACAAATAGACTGATTTATGGTGTCTGCATGACTGCATTAAGTAAGGAAACTGATCATATTGTTAGTCCATAGTGAGCCAAGTTGGGAAGGGAGACAGTCTACATTTGTAGCTTTTTTATTTGTAGGTTAGATCATTAAAAGGTTACAAAGCTGCCCCTGGGTACCAGCATTTATACCAGTCTACTTGTTCTGCATCTCGTCATTTGTGTGAAGATATGCAGACCACTGCAGCCATTTCTGCAGGCCATTACATTCTGTGAAACAAATCCAAAACCAGAGTCGCTCTGTACCCCATGCAAACTATACTTTCCCTTTTACGCAAACAGGGTTAAGCATCTTTATCAACAAACGCATACAGCAACTTCCAAAGCAGCCCTTTCTACAGATGGTTGTCAGCATCATTAGATCAGCAGTTTTCAGATTTCTATTACTCAGCAATACGAGACTTTGGAACATTATGGACCTCTGTCAGGAATAGGAAAGCACGGAATATAGGAATTTACTAAACTTTTTTTAGAATTAGCAATGGACAGAGATGTTGATCTTGGCTATGCAGTAAGTACAGAAGGAGCATCTTCTCACGATAACATGGCCTTGTAGTTTTGAAGTCATGGATATTTCAAATGTCAGCATTATTCTTCCTTTATTTAGACCACTGCAGTCCCACATCAGATTTCAGTGCAGACATCTGTAAGCTATGTTATTCTACCAGGCCTCTCAAAGAGCTAAGTTGCTCAATGTTTAACAGCAAAGAGGAAGTACATAAAAAATCTACCTAAAGCAAGTGATCACATGCAACATCTGGACACTGTCTAGGGATTTATTAGTGGTGAGATATAAGCTAACATTTGTATTAAAGTGGTACTTATGTAAAACTGAAAAGTACAGTAAGCTGTGTTAGCATTATGACAAGTTATTAAGGCTTGTTTTCTGTTTATTCATTTTTATTTCTTTTATTTAACATTTGTTTACTGGGAAGGACCGTCCAACTTGGAACAAGCCAATTTTCAGCAGAGGCCCTGGGAGAAAGGCTCCAGACACATGTCTTTGTAATGTGGGAGGAAACCCACATGAATGCAGGGAGGACATGCAGACTCCACACAGAAGGCACCCCAGACAAGAATCGAACCAGAGAACCTCCTGCTGTGAGGCGAAAACACTAACAACTGCACCACTGTGCTGTCCACCTCTTAAACTTAGTATTGCTCTGTACTGATTGTTTTGTATTCCCTTTACTATGTGATAATATAATAGGAAGCACGGACCACAATTTTCCACAAGATTTATACACTTGCATATTTGCATCTTTGTCTACAAAGTGGCTAATAAAAAGCAGCAGGAGGTAGGGCTAGAATGAAACTGGAGACTGGAATGAGAAAACAGGGGATTGAGGCCAGAATATACCACGTTATACTTCATCTTCCTTATCATTTCTCATCAAGGATACTCACGCTTAAACAAAATGTTTATTTCTGTCTAGTTCTTCTTTCAAATTCCACTAATGATTATCAATGATTATGACATTTGGAACTCTTAAGGCAAGGGACAGGGATGTCCTAATAAAGGATTAAGACTTTAAAATAAGTGAGAAAGCTACCAAGCAGACAACTGCAGAGCATCCTAATAACAAGAAAAACTGTGTTTTGACAAATTTTACACTATGAAACAATGGTAAAAATGAAATTCAGACTGTACTCAAAATGTGAGTTGAACCATGATAAATAATTATGTTTCAGGAGCTCTGTTTTGAACCAGAACCATAGTTAGGATAAGGTGAAGGAGGCAGATATCGCAGGTGCAATCTACTAGGGGTCACAACTGACAGTTGTCTAATGAGTGTGAGTGCAGTACTGGGTCTCATTGAAGAATACATAACTTATATTTTGGCTACTTAAATACACGTATTTAGTTTTTTGGTGTGTTAGTAACTGTGGCAATGAAACTGCATAAGGTCTTTGCTATAGTTCTAAGTCAATTTTCCCCCCAAAAGCCGATTTTTTTTATCAACTTTTGACTGATGGGGCCACCAGTTTGTCAGTTTGGAGAGTGACATGGGCACCAGATGACCTAGCAACGGCACTGATTTGAACCATCGGTAGTTCATAAAGAGTCACATTTTGAATACAAATGGCTTTTTCAACACCTACTATCAGCTAAAAAAGCATAAGTGTAGTTGAACATACAAATAACTCACATGCACACTGAAGTTCCTTTACATAACAGGTGTTTTAGTTAGTGCACTGATTTCCAAAAAAGAAAGACAACCCCATAGATTCCAAAACAATCTGTACTCAGGGCATGATGCCATGCCAAGTTACAGCTTTTCTACAAATACTTGGAAACTCAGTGTGACATCATACTACAAGTGAAAAATGTATCAAGTCTGGGGACATGTCACAAAATTGGCAAAAGGGATTGGAAAGGAGATATTGCATCTTGACCAAAATAATTTAGATACATAATTTTCTAAAAATAAATATATCATTAGCTCTATAGTATTTTTCTCTGTTAAAACAATGGCATTGATGAACACTTAAAAATACCAAAAGAAAGTTATATTTCTTAAAATAATATCAGTCATGCACAGCATAGAGGATTATGTTTAGTCTCTGACCATAACCAGCTTATGTTGTGTTCATGACACAGATGCCAAGACATTCACCTCCAGATCAAAGCAAGGGCAACAAATATTAGCACCTATATCAAAAACACATAATAAAAGTTTAGGATCTGTGACACAATCATAGCTCTTTGCACTAAGGAGGCTTTATGTGCTACATGTTCTACCATTTAAAAAAAAATAAAAAACAAAACAAATAAAGAAATAAAACACATACACAACAAAAAAGCCCTGTAGAAGTGCTACATATTTTAATGGCTTTGAAAATCAGTAAAGCACTTAGTGCTGCCAAACAGTGCAGCAGCATGCTTGTCTGAGAATACTGGACAAATGCAAAAATAGTGGGAGGGAAAAGGGTCAAAACTGGGGACAGTTTTTAAATAATGCTTCATTTGACAGAGTTAGAAAACATCTTTTGAATCAACATATTTATTTTCTGAACAATAGGAAACAGGCAACTCTAATGTCTTACATCTCTGACTGACTGTAATCCTCAGTGATTTTCAAAAAAATCAAACATTTTACAAGGAGCAAGGTAAAAATATGAGGCAAAATCATGGATAGCTGATAGTTATGGACAGCAAGTAGAAACAAAGTGCTTCTCTGTAGAACTAAAGAATTTAAAAGGTGTTTTAGACACTTTAGTCTACCAGACATTTTGTTTATGAATGTGGCAGTGCAAAGCATCTGACAGTTTTTAAAAGGTGTTTTACATTCTGCCACTGTTCCTTGCTGGCTGGCATTGTCCACTATTAGTCTGTAGCTGAAGACCCAAACTTAACAGCATTTAGGCATCCTTAAGTTTTGGTTAAGCTTCCCCAAGTGATGTTAACACTGAGTTTTCTGCTAGAGAAATGGTTAATAAATTTATCTTTCTCTTGATTTCAGAGTGTAACTCCATGCACTGTGTGGATTTAGTTTTCTCATATATTTTTCAGTTTGCTACTTATTGTTTACAATGGAAGAAACTTAAAATGCATCAAATTTAAAGGAAAATTCATTAATTCTACTGAACAATATAATCAGTTAGAAAACACCAAATTTAAAAAAATATTGCACTTGCTAAAACTAAAGGGATGAGGAATTCAGTTAAATTCATTAATTTTATAAATGCCAAGAAAAACCTGGTCAAAACCTCAAAGTTTAGAGTAGACTATTAGGAACATGAGATGCTATTGAGCTTCCTTCATCTTGTATTCTGTTTCATGCAAGGAAACTAGGCATATAAGATGCTAAAGAACTTTATCTTATAGATGGAGGGTTTGATTCCATTTGTGACCATGGAACACTGAGCACTTGATCAGATAGCGGGTTTAACAGCTTGAAAACAAAAATAAATAAAACCCTGACATATGTCTCCTGAGCAACAGTGAAACAGGCATATGTACTCCCACAATGGATGATGATTAAATTAGTCTATAAATAGCTAAAATAGAAGATGGTTTGGCCAAGGTATTTAAAAAGAAAAGACAATTGCTAAGATCACATGCATAAGCACAATATAATATAACCAAGAAAGATAAACAAGGGGAAAATCTGGGATCGGCCATTTCTAGCAATGTAATACTGTTTTTTACTTTGTTTATGGTATTCTGTCAGGACAGGATGGCAACAAAGGGAAAAACTAGCGAAATACTGTACAAGAGAATCTGCTTACTTAGTCCTAAAAGTTGTACATTGTTATTGTAAGGACATGGAAGGGGGGAGCTGTCATAGGCCAGGAGAGAGATATCCAGAGAAAACACAGTATCTGTGTTTAGTTCATGCACAGGTACAACAGTTCATGCTCCTTGGAAGACAGAAAAATAAGAAGGTGCAAAAAAGGGGAAACTGATGATCAGTGAGCGACTTTAAGCTTAGTTATAAGTGCTAGCTCTATTGTGGAAGAGATGTGTTAATAAATCTATCTGTCTGACACATGGAGGCCATAGAATACACAAAGCATACACACACAACTGCTTTGTCATTAAGCTTTCATTTATAAATGCAGAACTGTTCACTGTCACATGACCAGCCAACTCATACCGCAGGCTATTTCTACTTATTAAAGGAAAAGTGTATTATATATCAGGTATATAGCATCCCCTTCCCGCTATCTCAGTATTATATATATATATATATATATATATATATATATATATATATATATATATATAAATATGTGTGTGTGTGTATGTGTGTGTGTGTGTGTGTATATATATATATATATATATATATATATATATATATATATAATATGTGTGTGTGTGTGTGTGTGTATGTGTGTGTGTGTGTATATATATATATATATATATATATATATATATATATATATATATATATATATATACAGGTCCCCTTCGAATGGTTGACATTTTACAATGTCGAACATTCATATGGCTGAGACCATATGATCGACATTTGAAATGTCAACCATGGGGAACCGGCATCTCCCTACAGTGCAGAATGGAAAGATTTCCACTTCCACACTGTAGTGTGATTTCGGAGTTGGTATACTTAAGTTCCGGGGGGTGTGAGGGGTGCAGGGGTCGAAGACCCCTGCTAGCAGCGTTAAGGTACGTTTTTTTTATTTTTTTATGTTCTGCTTGTATGGTCGACATTTCAAATGTTGATCATATGGTCTAAGCGATAGAGTATTGGTTCACCTCGGTTCTCCAATTTTTAGTTTTTGGTTAATAACAGGAGTTGTGTTAGCATGCTTTTTCTGAAAGATAAGAAGTCTGAAACTCAGGTGTATGTCATTATTTAGTGACTTCATTTCTCAGTGATTTTTCCAGAAAACCACAAATTTTATGAGGAATGACCCAAAATATGAAACAAAAATCAGGGCATTCTGCAAAAATGTGGACAGTTAAGATGAATATTTGTGTACCACTTGTGGCATTCCCTTTTCTCACCACAGCAGAAAGGGCTTACAAAAATCTTGTAGGTAAATCATCAAATGATAGCTTCCAATAAATAATATTTAGGCTCAGTTTCCAGGTCAAATGTTACTAGGAAACCAATACTGAATAAAATCAATAAAACTTGAACCACACAAAGATGTAGGAAGCATAAGCAAATTCAATTTAGATGTACCTAAAAGCAAGGAGCATACAGAGGACAAATGTACAGAAAAGAAGACACACAACCATTCATAATAAGGAAGCTGTCTTCACTAATCTGGAGTGCAATGTGGTAATTATTTAGCTCACTCAGTGAGAAAATAAATACCCTTCCACTGACACATCAGAAAGGACTAGATTAGCAAAAAAAAATTCAGCTCAGAATGGCTCCTATCATTCGATCACCAAGCAAAAGTACAAGGATGGAAAACTAAAAGAATCACAACAAAGGATCATGGGTACTTACTAAGGTATCCATCTCTGAGGATCTTATGAAGCCTGGCCTTACATTCCCAAGACAGCTTTAGGCCTTATATTTTGCCTATGAATAACCCAGAGATGGGCCAAACAAGGATATGTTGGGATGTTTACGTTTCCCCTATTCATGAGGGAGAGGGATGCTCTATCAGGGGGATGAATTTGGGGTTACTTATACATTCATCCAAAGTACATCTGACTAGAGCAAGATGAGTACTTTGCTTTGTGCAGAATAAAAGTATTCTCTGTGATACAAACCTGTCCCTCCAACATGTTCTATTTGTTTTGCACCATTAGGGTTACCACCTGTCCCACTTTGTGAGGGACAGTCCCTCTTTGGGCAGTTGTGTCCTGACAAAAAAATTGTAAAAATGGCAAATGTCCTGAGATTTTAGGACAAAATTATTTCCTATATTTTATGCAATAGTTGCATAAAACTGTTATTCTGTATCTAAAATACCTAAATGTTATAAGAAACAGAATAAACAACTAAAATGCTACAAGAATAAGCTTTTATTTAGGCAAAAAAGTTAAGCTCTATCCTTTGTACTGACCGTGGGTATGTGTCGGCCTGTAAAATCTGATGTTTGTACCAAAAATGTCCCACTTTGGCCATTTGAAAAGGTGGCAACCCATTGAGTGGGTGTTTATGGTACCATTGGACTTATGAATGTATAACAGGTTTGACAGAATGGGGTCTGTTGAAGCTCTTTACACAAGGCAGAGGTTGCTTCTCAGTATGTCACTTAGAAGAGATAAAAGACTTTGAGATGGTCTGCAAAGTATTTTTATGATTTATACCCTTGATTTTTTTTTAGACCATTATAAAATCGTTTGAAGCAACTGAGTGGAATGGATTTGAAGACATAGCTATATGCACAGCATTGCATGTAAACAGAAGACAGGTTAACATAGGAGAAAATGCTACAGTATTTACAGTGTCACATTGTTTGATTAGTTTTCAACAAAATAACACACATATGTGGGAATAAATACCTATTAACTCAAGTAAACAAGTTCATCATAATGCAGGAAATGAACACTTTTGAAGATCAAATACTATAAACGATAGCACTTCAATATCTAGAATAAGCAAATATGTTGCTGGTACACAGATGTAAGCTACACAGTTATATATGGCCATTAGAAGGTATTACCTAACACCTGGAGAGTACTTGGATTGTACCCAGCAAACAGTGAGGCCCACACAGTTTTATGTTTATGTAATACTGAGCAAACAGCTGTCTTGTTTTACTAATCTGTAGTCAGATTAGATAAATATTTAGCCCATTCAATGAGAAAAAATGTATTCTTCCACTGTCTTCTCAACAGCACACCTTTGAATTTCAGCAGAGCAATTCATCTTGTTAACTTTGCGCAGACATTAGATTCCTTAACCTGTCTGTATCTTTGACAATAGAGAATACTAGTTGCAATATGAACACAACTTTAACAAACACCTATTTATTCATCTTAAAACAATGCAAGAATTCCCATCTGGCATTTATTTATATAAAATCCAACAGAGCTGCATTGGAATGCATACAACCACTGACCCTGCTTCAGTGTGAAAGGTCCAACTACAGAGGCTGTTCACCGTACCAGATGTAAGAATCCATACTGGCACTATCTAGTCTAACTAACATCGTGTTAGAGTACCATTAGAACCTTCCATGTTGCTTTTACAAAACTGAAACTAAACTTATTTATCTCAACTTGTTTTGCATGCATACTCAAATTTTAACATTTACTGAAAATGTTAACAGTGTATATGCACTAGACTGTACCACTAAAACTATCAAAAATTCTAGGGTATATTTGCAAACCTCTATACATTACTGTTGACAATGAAAATTTACACATTTTAGCTGCTATAATCCCCCTGAATTCAGTAAATGGTCTGAATGTGCAAGTCTATGTGCCTGAATCCTAAAGTCACCATATTTAAAGTTCCAGAGTTTGCTATAATGCTATCTTTGAGAACTGTATTGACTTCAGTAAAATGCAGACTTTAGATTTTCTATATTTTAAGTATAATTCCTATGCTTTTGAACCTATTACATCATTTTGTTGTCTGCAATTGCATCTGCCATATCTATTATCAGGTTTGCATCCCTAGAAACCTAACAAGAAATTCTTGCTTACCAAAGGGTAACAAAACACACGCTTGAAAAATAAAGGGGTTTGCTGTATACACAAAACAGTGAAACATGTAAAGCTGTAAAGGGAAATGTTCATTTCATACAATACATAGAATATTTACACATATTCATTCTCTATGAAAGACTTAATGACATATTTTAGTTTAAAATCCTGTATTTACTCAGATATGATAAATATGCTACTGCCAGAATGAAAATGATTACAGACAAACCTGGTTAAATATAGAAAACTCTGGAAGCATCTGAGGACCATAATCTCACACCATCCCCTTTCAACTTCCAGCTATCCTACCCCCTGATTTCTTCCATTGTCTGTTCATCAATACCTTGTCAGCCACTTTAACAGATAGTTTTACTTAAAAATTCACAGTTCATAATAACATTGTCAGCAGTTTTTGTTACTGCCAATTATCTTTTTTTTTTTTTTAATTTACCTCCCTGTTCACATCAGCCCACTCCAGTTCTTCCAGCAATGGCCTCACCCTTCTGATCTTATTCTTCTCAAGCATTTCCTTCAGAGATGAGTTGCATTCTATTCTGGTCATCTAATGACTCCATATGACTGACCCATTACCTCCATAACCAGTGAAATTTTCCCATTGGGGAAGGTCCCAATGTTCCCTATCTCCTGGGTTAAATAAGTGATTTTGCATTACTGCATATGAATCCCCCACTCCGTATCACTCAACTGTACACATTTTCATAGAATGCCCATATTATGACTCATATTTCTGGACTGTTTCTCATAACATTTGTGGTTTTCTGTCAAATTACTGAGGACTGAAGTCAAAAAATAATGATATACATTTCAATTTCAGATTTCATATCCTTCAGAAAATGCATGGTAGCACAAATTCTATTATTCTAGCAACTTTTTAAGTTTATAAGAGCAATATTTAAAATATGTCCCTATTTTTGGGCCATTGCGTCCTCCATTATTTTAGCTTTTGTCCAGATTTATTGGGCTAGGAGGTTAAGAGCTATGCCCTCTCCATTTGGCCATGTTTTCTGAAGGTTCAAGCGTCTTGTTTTCTACTACCTCCTTGCTCTCTGAAGCCTGTGGCTAGTGCTGGTGATGTTCAGTCCACCTCTGGTTCAACCCTCAGTCCTTTCAGTGTGCTCAAGACACTTTTTCATAGTGGCCCCATGGTGCAGAGGGATAAAGCCATTACTACAACCTAAATGATCATGTTTGACTAGTGTCACAGGCAGTGTATGGACCACACAGGGGGAAGAATGTAAGCAAGTAGCTGATGTTGGCTTGCCCATCCTGGGGAGGGAGAGAAATGCAGCCTAGGCTTGCTGCAATAAGCAGCATATGAGCCTAGTGATTTCTGTAATGCATAAGCAGTGTGCCACTTAGGCAGAGGTTAACCATGTGTAAAACAAATGCAAATACAGAGGCAGTATTTAAGAGGAGCGTGTAGGGTTTTTAAGGGTGGCAGGAGTCGGGATACAATCCACAGCAGCACCAGTGCCCTTGATCTCCTCACTCACCCCCACATGTGGGTCTATTTGAGCCTGAGACAGGCTAAAGCAGATTGGATAAACCTGCTGAATAAGGAGAGGAGCTGGGGGCAGCTGACAGTCTGCTGCAAGGAGGGTGGAAAACAATCTTCATATGCCTGTGGATGAAGACCGAGTATCTTAAATTGGCATTAATAACAAAACTAGGAATCGTGGCGGAGCTCTCCAATACAGAATCATGGCTGGAGCTCTCCAATACAGAATCATGGGTGGAGCTCTTCAATACAGAATCATGGGTGGAGCTCTTCAATACAGAATCATGGCTGGAGCTTTGCAATACAAATAGTATGGATTTTCCAGAAACCTGGCTGAAGCCCAACATGATGATAACTACTACCCTTTGAAACCATTGCCACTGAGTCTGTAGGGAGAGCTTAGATCTCCATCATGGAAGGTTGTATGTAGTCAGCATGATATCCTTTAGAAGAAACTGATCATCAACTACAAATCATTACGTGAACACTGGTTAGTGGCCAAAATGTTTGCTGAGTAATCAGACTACAAAGGATATCTTCCTTGTCTACATTCCAATACCTAATATGTGTCAATACAATCTACATTTGACTGTCTTTGTCTGTGGTTAATGATGAATTACTTTATTCTCATGGGCAACATAACCTAGAACTTTGTGGAATAGTGCTGGCCTGTTTACTAAAAAACTCGCATCATTCTCAGGTGGTGAAGAGGCTTACTCACTCACCCAAACCACAAAAATAGTAGGCAATCCCTCCTGGGTCTCATTTTTATCAGCAGGCCAAATCATATCAGTGCTGATGTGGTTTCCACCATCAGTATCAGTGACCATTTGTCTGCCCTGTCTGGATGGCATGTATTGTCAAAATCTTAAAACACTAAGCAAAATCACAGCTGTTCACAAATTTTCCACACAAGTTGAAAGACTGCTTCACATTCAGGATAGTGAAAATTGTTGGGCCCAAGTCATTTTATTCAGGATATATATATTGCCTGTGTTACTCTTAAGAGTATACGAAGACAGCTCAGAAGAAATGCTTCCCCCCAGCCACATACAGAATTAGAGGAATTCATCAGAAGTGGAAAAAATGAAGCCTAAGCAGTTTTGAAAGCTGTGTAAAAGCACCTGGATTACATGGATGAAGGCTGGGCTAGTTCTTAGTTTCAAAGGCAAGTAGTAGACTAGCTGCCCTTGCAAATCATTTTAAGCTGAGCCACTTGTCCTTCAAAGATGAGAATCAAACCTTGTATCTTGCGTCTGTGAGATAAACAATTAAACAGATATACCATCTCCTCACTGAAATAGGCTTGATTGCTGAAACTCAGGATTGAATGAGGAACCTTTATAGCTTCAGTCTAAAGCTCTCACAGCTGAGCTATTTCAGTTCTAGTTAGCACACTATCACAACATGCTGTACTATGCAAATTATACAAAAAGGCTGCGCGAAGAGCAAACCGCTGCTCATTTCTCTCTGTACTTCCATTAGGCCTTCCACTTCCTTGTGTAACTGTCTCACAGGAATTCCACTGTGCTGATCAGCTCTCTCTTTCTTGAAAGTTACTGCTAGATGTCTCCGGAAAGTTTGTGTGTGTGTGTGTGTGTGTGTGTGTGTGTGTGTGTGTGTGTGTGTGTGTGTGTTTTTGTGTATTTTTATATACATATGTATATACGCCAAATCAAAAGGTCATACCTTCACCATGACTGGCAATTCAGCCTTTCAGGGAAAGTCAGTCAGTTGTACATCATTAACAGGAGCGGCCTTAGGTCAACTGCTGCCCTAGGCAAAATGCCTCCACGGCGCCCCCCACCACACTGCCCGGTGCCCCCATCCTGGTCTGCCTACACCAAATAAATACTGGAAAAGTGTCCTTACTAAAGCGGCGCCCTAGGCAGCCGCCTAGTTGGCCTATGCCTAAGGCCGGCTATGATCATTAATCAAACATACCAGTACTAATTGTTAGTGTTTTGCAAGCAAGTCTGGCTTCCTCATTTCAAACTACTCTGTGATAAACCAGAGTCTTTCGGCCAGTGCTGAACGATGTGTCAGCTGGCTACATCATTTGACAAGATACTGGAGGTGAGCATATCATTAGAAAGAAGAGTGGAACTGTTCACCTATTAAATGAGATGAAGATTACCACAATGGCAACACATTTTGATTTTCAAGAATAGTCAACAGTTTGGAGCCAAAAACAGAGCCTTGAGGTACACTTCTAGTGTCACTATAAGCCATAGTGGAGTAATTTCACTTTGAATTGTTGCAAAACAGGTAGCTCCTGAATCCTACTAAGTATGTTGATGTTGCTGTACAATGTTATCTGCCATCTTTTTTTTTTCAATTAGTGATATTTATTCTTAATATTTAGTTCCCCAATCTTGTGTTAACTCTCTTGGCAATGCATTCTAGACACTTGTTTTCAAACACAACAGGATCAAACACTGCCTTATATACCAGATGTTATATCTAAGTAAAGTATAGGAAAAGGAACATAATGCAAATTTGTAAGGTATTCTGAATAGTAAAGGATTTCCAGACCTGTACTTTTTATTAAGGAAATGTTTGACGTTTTCAAATTGTTTAAGGTGTTTTGTTTTGAAGGCTGCAAAAACAGAACTGTGTTCAACAATGAATTAGTATGAGGTATAAAGTGGAGAAACTCAACTGGTTAAGCACAAGTGATATAGAGGGAGAATCTTTTTCACTGTGGGTTCAATACCCACATGCATATCTGTAAATGTTCAACTTGAAAACGTTTTAATCATGTCAAGTTTTCATGGTAATGCCACAGATGCATGATTGAAATCAAGACAAGGTAACATCTCTTTCAAATCACGGATCGGCATAAAGGGGTTGGGGGCCGGTTAAGGTGTTAAACTCACAGACAGAAGGTACAGAGTTTGATTTTCATCTTTGAAAGGGAAAGTGGCTAGTCTTAAAATGGCCCACAAGGGCAGCTAGCCTTGTACTTATCCATGAAACTCTGTAAAGCAGGCATCCCGTTAAGCGTTAAGCTAAAGAATATTCTTTTCTGACAATAATAGATGAATACTGGTCAGATTTAAACTTTTGTCTTCTGCTGTCACTTCATCTTTCATGATAGTGTCATTTTCTATGATTTGACAATTTACTGTGCAATCATAATGTCTGATCTTTTAGTAAAGTCTCATAATACTAAATTTATAGTCACTAAGCAGAAGGACATTGTATATGGACATTCAGCATCCATTTCTCATTTTTATGTGTGAGAAGAATACTCAATAACAAAGATGGACCCAGCAGAGCACTCTGTGGGACAACAGCAGTAATGTCCATTTGTGTAGTGAGATAGCCTGCATCCTCACGTTTGCCCTGTTGCCTAACTACTGTTTGAGCCTCTGAATTATATATGGAATGGCATTAATGCCTTTAATTTTACAGTTGCTACCTTAGATAGAACAGTGCTGAATGTGTTAACAAAGTGCTGATTTATCTTCACAGAGTACCACAAAATTCAGAAGTCAAGATCTCTCTTTAACAAACTGATACTTTTCCATAGCTAACAAAAGTAGGCCACCTGTGTCATTTTGGAAAAGAGCTATTACGACTTCTACCAAATATATTTAAAATGTTTAGGCTGGATATGACTACCTTACTTTGTTAAATGGTGCCATTATAGGTTCATAGGTAGGTATTAGGCTATCGGCCCAAGGGCCTATGTTAGCCTAGCCAACAAGGTTCCCTGGCTTATGCCACCCAAGAAAGTTAATTTCATGTGCCCCTGTCCAGCAGAGCCACAGAAGTGATCCCAGGGGTGTATTTCCTATTTCCCATCCACTCATCAAGATTTTTCTTGAAGAGTGCTAATGAGGAACTTTGCTTGACATAGATGGGTAGCTTGTTCCAGAGTATAGGAAGTCTCTGGGACAGGAATCTATCCCTCCAGCATGTCCTGTTTATTGTGGTGACAAGGTTTAGGTCTCTAGAGCATGTAGCTTGGAGGGATTGGGTTTTTTTAGGTGTAGCATGTCCAACAGCTCTGGGTTTAACATAGCTTTATATGTTAGGCAGAGACCTCCTCAGAGTAGGCGATATGCTACAGAATAAAGCTGGAGTTTTTTGAGACGGTCAGTGTAGGGCATCTGTTTGACACCAGTAATCCTCTTTGTGAGGTACTTCTGTGGCCTTTCCAGCTGCTGCAGATGTCTTGTGAGGTACATTCTAAAAGGGCCGTTGTACTCTATAATGGGTCTAGTGAGTGCCAAGTAGAGGGGAACAATGAACTCTTTTTTCCTGGATGAGAACATTTTTGTGATGAGGTGTGTCACAGAAGGATTTCCTGACTACTGTGGCGATGTGATTATCAAAGGAGAGACTACTGTCCACCTGGGTCCCAAGGTCTGTTATCACACATTCAGCGTTAAGTAGACTGCCATTTATGTGGTAGTTCATGGGTACAGAGTTTTATCCAAAGGGTATGACAATGCACTTTTTGGCATTGAGCTTGAGGCCATGCCTCTAACACCAGGTATCTGTTTCAGTGAGGCCCTTCTGTAGGATGTCCACATCATTTGGGGACTCGACTATGGCTCCTAGTTTGCAGTAATCTGTGAACTTCATTAGCCAGAGGCCTTCTGTGTTAGCCTGTACTTCAGAGAAGTAGATACCAAACAGGAGAGGTCCCAGGACTGAAACCTGTGGTACTCTACTTGTCACTGGTTTGAAGTCAGATTTGAAGTCTACAACTTTTACAGTGTGGGTTCTGTCAGTGAGCCAGTTGGCAACCCATCTTGTGGCGTAGGGATTTATACTTAGTTTAGTGAGTTTAACTATAATTCCAGAATGGATGATGGTGTCGAAAGTCTTGGTGAGGTCAAGATAGGCTGTGTGAACCACCTTACCCTCGTCTACGGCTTTGGTGACTGCTTCAAAGAAGTCGATCAGGTTCAGAAGGCATGATCTGCCTTTCACAAACCTGAACTGGGTGGGTTCCAAAGTTTGGAGGATTCCAATGTCTTTGTTTATGAGTTCCATGATGATACGTTCCATGGCCTAGGGTGATAGTTGCCAGGTTCAGTGGTGGCTCCCCCTTTGTGGAGTGGGATAACCGTCGCTGTGCATCATTCAGTGGGCACAAAGCCTAAGGTGAGGCTATGATTGAACATGGTGCTTAGGTGGGGTGCCAGTTCATTCTGTAGGTCATGTAGAACGCAGCCTGGGATGCTGTCAGGTCCCATGGATGCTGTGTTCTTGGCTTTGGAGAGTGTGGTTTTTAACTGTGCAGCTGTGATTACAGGAACTCTGCATTCTTCCAGTATAGAGATGGGCCCTTTAGGGGGTGAGAGAGGGGTAAATTAGCATTGACCCTATCTGCCAGGATGTTGGCAATATCAGTTGGTTCTGTAATTTTCATGCCATTGTGCTGTAACTCAGAGCAGATCTGGGTGTTGCCATTGAGATTCTTGACATAGCTATAGAATGCTTTGTGGTTGCCCTTAGAATCAGTGGCGATTTTGTTTTCGTAGCTAGCTTTGGATGATCTTATAAGGGATCTCAGCTTCTTACTGAGACTGACCAGGAACTCCCCCACTCATGGGATTTTACTTTTTTTTGCAACAGTTTCTTCCTTCTGTTGTAGAGTTTGTTTATGGCAGGGGACCACCAGATTGGCTTCCTTTTTTGGAGGATAGTGTCTTGGTTCTGTTTGAGATAGCACGATACATGCACTCGTGTAAGTGCTTATAGAGTGCATTTGTGTAGTATATTCTGCCTTCATAGGTCAGGACATGTTAACATATTAATTTTGTGATTAATATAATTAATTAATATAATTACTAGGGCAGTCCAGAACACTCTAGTGCTTTTGAATGGCTTTATCTGTGGAGGGGTACTTTTACTGAGGGTGAATTCAATTCAAGCCAAATTACTTGCTGTTAGATAGCTAATGATAGACCAATTATGTCTAGATCTGAAGCCAAAATCCTTTTGGAACGTAGCTGTTTAAAACTGCATACTGTGAGAAGTCAGTCCTGTTTAGGCATGTGTTGACAACTCCAAGTGACAAAAGTAATCTGATGGTTAAGGTAAAGATGTTTAAAAGGGTATTTTTAAAGGATGAACTGTGAATAGTAGAATGTTACTTTAAATAATGAGAGAGAGGTATTTTCATTGACTGGTAATTATTTAATTGTCGTACGGTATAAAAGCACTACTGGTTTTGTTATTTAAATGTTTCTGATGAAGTCTTGTTATTTTAGACGAAAGCGCGCTCAAATAAACCTATTTTTTAATCTATTTATTAGTGCTTACTCATAGCTAATTTCAGCTACTCTATATTGCTACACTCGAGCGTTCCTTTGGAACTGTATTTTCTGGTTTGAGCTGATGGTCACTCATGTGGTTGGAATGGACACCAGGTCCCATAATATTCTCCAGGTAAGTTAAACTTTTCTCCAGGTATATTAAACTTTTGTAAACCATGCATTGGTATCCTCAGACAAGGCCTGGAAAGATCGTGGGAACATAATTGTCAATATTCTAAATGTTTTTAAATGCACTGCACACCGGGACAGTAATAAAAAGTGAATCTCATACACTTACACTAAGAAGCTGGCTGTAATTCTAAATGAAAGAAGGTATTACATTTTACAATGGAGTGAACTAATGCACTGTTTAGGGGAAATTCATGAAGAAGAAGTGAGAGGAAGTAAAAGTTGTCATTTTACTGTGCTTTAAAATCTCTGCAGATGGCAAATCTAGCCATGAAATAAAAAAAAAAAATGCTTGCTTTTTGGAAAGAAAACTGTCACAAAACTGGACAAGATTTTTAAAAAACAAAGACATCAATTTGTTAACAAAAATATACATTAAAAAGTTATGGTTTTCCCAATAGGAACTTATGACTGTCAGAGATAGACTATAAGAAAGACTGTACACTGTAAAATCAATACTTTCAAACTGTGGTGTTGGAAAAAAAATTTGAGGGGGTGTGTGGACTACTAAATCAGTCAATACTTGCCTCCCACCTGGAAATACTGTGTTGTGTTCTGTAACCTTACCACTGGCCTGCTGAGGTATGTATTTATTTAAGATTTACAGAAATAATTTGTAAACTACCCCTTATGTGGAAAAGTGCAAAAAGTCATGGCCAAGCCCAGGTGTACTGTAATGTCGTCATCTAATTCAACAGTGGTGTCCTCAAAAGTACTAACTGATTTAGGATATGTTATCTGCCTTAAAACAAAAAAAAAAAACAACTGATGAAAATTAAAGTGATATAAATCCCTATTACCTTCTTAAATTACCTCTATTACTGTTTGCTAAATTAAGTTTGAAAAGTACAGATGTAAGACATATAGAGTATGAAGTGATATCACTTTTGTGTACTGGGAAATAAAATTCTGCAATGTGTCTGGTTGTTACAAACATGTTGAAGATTAGTAGAAATAGCTTATTGAGATGACAACAATTTTATATCCAGGAAGCTGCCAGGTTACCAGGAATATTAGCAGGAGCAGTTGAGTTAGTGTTTTGAATATACTGAGTAGGACTGTCATGACCACTGACTTGCTAACACATGGTGTAACACTCCTTATACTTATACAGACATCTTACACAGTTTTACTTTGTTTTTAATCGCTATAAAACTTGATGGCAAACTTTGAAATATCCTTAGTTTTAGGCAGCGTCCTATCATTCACACAGTAAATTCTCATCTTCTCTTTGACGACTTAAAACTGTATAGCTCATCAGATGAGCTGCAGGTTGTCAAAACTTTTTCAGATGATTAAAGAATGTCATTTGGTCTTGATAAGTGTGCAAAAGCAACCTTTAAAGCAGAAAAACTGTAGCACCAGGAAAACATCAGTTTGGGACAAGAATATGATATAAAAGAACTTGAGCAAGAGGGAGTGTATAAATATTTGGAAATTGATGAAGGATCAACAATAAAACATGAACAAATGCGAATAAAACTTAGTAAGGAATACTTTAGAAGACTTAAATTAATTCTGAAAACAGTGTTGACGTCTAGGAACAGAATCCAAGCTATAAAACAATTTGCTCTTCTGTCCTAACTTACAGTTTTCCAGTGATTGACTGGCCCCAAAATGTGTTGGATAGATTAGACAGGAAAACAAAAAGGATGCTTCATGCTCACCAAATGATTTATAAAAATCAGTATATACCAAGATTATATATTCCCCATTCCGAAGGAGGGATAGGCCTCCTTGAAATTGATTACATGTACAGATCTGCAATTGTGGTACTCCACATATATCTGCTGACCTCACAAGACTCAAATGTAGTGAACGTTTTGAAACATGAGGAGAATAAATCTAAGATGACTTCTCTGCTTAATTTTGCAGAAGCATATCAGCATCAAGCAGGAATGGAAATCAAACCAGAAGTAGATAAAAATCAGGCAGCTACTGAATGTGTAAACAAAACAAAAAAAAAAGAATATAAGGTGAAGGTCCAGATGAGAAGGCAAGAAATGTTGAAAAAGCATGAATATAGTTGCAAGTATAGAAAACTTTTGGAAGAACCTCATGTTGATAAGGAATGGTTAAGGAGAGGCAAATTCAAACCAAGAGATGAAAGGTTAATATTGGCAGCCCAAGACAGTGGGCTACGTACACACTGGTTTACAAAGTCCATTGAACATGTGGGAGAAACAGACAAATGTAGGTTTTATAAAACCGAATTGGAAACAGTCGCACACCTCATTGCAGGTTGTGACATACTAATGGCAGAAGGACTGTATACTGAAAGGCATAATAATGTGGCAAAACTGTTGCACTGAGGACTGTGCAAAGATTGTGGTATTGAAGTGGCTGAAAGAACAGTGGAAACATGAGCCACAAACTATCATAGAAAATGATGAAGTTTATATCACATGGGATCACCCATTACCAACTGTTCAAAAGATAGATGCTAGAAAACCACATATAGTGGTCCAAGAAAAGAAGACAAAAGTAGCATTGATAATTGAAATTGCTACACCCAGTGACTACAGGGTCTTGAATACAGAGAGACAGATAGTCATAAAATATCAGGATCTGCAGGCAGAAATGAGAGCAATGTGGAAGAAAGAAACCCAGACAGTTCCTACAGTAGTTGGAGCAATGGGTCTTATAAAAAATAATCTACAATCGTATTTAGATATGTTACCAATCCATGTAACCCGGACTGCGGTAGTGGTGCTGCGGTAGCGTTGTCACCTCACAGTTAGACGTTGCACGTTCGATTCTCAGTTAGAGCGTCTTCTGTGTGTCGACATGCGTGAATGGGCGTTCCTTTGTTGAAGGTTGTACGTTAGGCCTGGCAAGCCAGCACGTAAAAATCTACTGCCAATAATTAGCGGGCCGGAGTTCCGCTGTGGCGACCCCTAACCGGGAAAAGCCGAAAGACAGAAGACCAATCCATGTAACCCCATATGAATTGCAGGAGCCATTACTGGGCACATTGCGAGTGCTGCAAAGAGGACTTTTGGCTGACATCAAAGATTGAAACAATACTAATTTCATGAACTTTAATTGTACTTTGACTTAGGAATGGGGTCCATTCCCGTCATAGTATTTGAAACCCAAAAGATTTGGAGAAATTAAAAAAAATAAATAAATCCTTTTATTTCCTTCAGTTAACTAATATAGTTTAAGAAGGCAATGTTACTGTCTTCTGCCATAACAACTGGTTAATGTCATATTTAGATCACTACTTTTTCAAAAAGTTGATGTAAATCTTTTGAATTTTGTGCAGCGATTTTGTGTAGCTTACTCTTAGTCTGGAAATTTGAATGTGTTTGAAGGTCTACTTTTTTCTGTAACTTGTTTTTATAATTCCTCCATACAGATTTATCATTACATTTTCCTGCATGCCAGTTATTGATGATGTGTTATTTTAATCTTTATAGTCAGCTTAAAAAAGGGAAGTAGAAGACAAATGGAAAACTTGAAACATGAAGGCAAAAGTGTGCCCTAGTCAAGCATACTTTTTATAATAAGATCATTTACAAATTCACCAGTAACATCAAAATATTATACAAATGAAGACATGTATATGGTACAGCAATAGAAATCATTTAATATAGTCATGCTGCTCAATGCTAGAAGCATACCTCTCAACCTGGAAACTTCAAAAATCTGGACAAGGAACATGAAAAATAGGTACAAATCTGTACGCTGATTAACGTACAATTTGCATACATAATTAAACAAACCCGCCCACTCCAATGGAATTGTGGGATACCAACTTTGAAACGCAAACTGAAGAACAGAACCAAAATATAGCACTAGAGTCCCCCTGCAGCCATTCCAATGTCCCATTACCTGGCTATTTCACCCCATTTACCATAAACACTAATGTGTGCATACTGCTTTACTTCTACAATGATTATTTGGATTTTAGTTTTTTACATTTTATAGCACAATGCGCACACACTAATAGATATCTGCTAAACAAAACAATACTGTCGAACAATGAAAATAGACTTGGCATTAAAACTTCTCTGCCCTTAAAACTCATGTTCATTGAAAAAGAATTGAAACCCACACCACATCCAAAGAAAATGCATCTGGCCAGTGGTGGATAAAGATTACCTTTGGACTGTTTTCAAATCAGAGACCCCTTGCACACAAAACAAGAAACATACATGCGTTCTTTGATACACCTTCCTGACTTTATTAAATTGTATTCCTTGTATAATACAGCACACTTGTTAGACTTAAGTTAGAGCACATTTTAAATTCATTGTTTAAACATTTTTCCAGGAGGCAATGAAGCAAACTGCATGCACCAATAATGACAAAACTGCCCTATTCAGAATATTTCCATAATAACAGTCTACTTCTACACACAATATATATATAAAAATACAGAATCACAGTAGTATACAGCGTAGGCATGTTGCACAGCTTATTGCACTTATTTTCAGTTGGGGGGGGGGGGCAAAAGGCCAAAAACCAGAAATACATTTTAGACATTGCTTTTATAATTTTGGAAAGTTACTTGCATAAAATGTTGTGTTACCATCATACATTTCACTGCCAAGTCTTGAATTCAGAACCCTGTACACTCCAGTCATAGTAACATACCATTAAGCTAAATCAGCAGTTGCCTGAAAGACAGGAAGACAAACTTAAATGGTTGTCATTTAGTGAATTCAGTTTTCACTTCTCCCCATAGTTCTCAATCTCTTAGCACAAAAATACATAAAAAAGCCAATAATGGGGGAATACAGCCCCAAAATAGGGACACATTTCAAATACTGATCTTATAAACTTAGAAAATTGCTAGAATAAAAAGTTTTGTTTTACCACTCCTGAAAACCAGAGATCTAATGAGGAACAGAACAGGAAAGTGAGACATAAATTCATAAGTGATGGTGGCTAGGGACTTTAGGCTAAATGTCTATTTAAAAAGCAAAGACACGTTGCTACTTGGACCAGTAATTTTTAAACTGCTCAGACTAGATTATTTCCCATTCTTTGCTTGTTGCCTCACCATTCAAAACTTCTAAGACCAAATCCCTTCATAGGACCCTCCTAACAATCACCCCTCCCCAACCATGTCAAGTCCATTGCAGTGACTTTTTTTTACATTACACCCTTTAGCTTTGGGAAGCTCTTCTTTCCAGCCTCAAAGAAACCATTCTCATAACCAAATGCAGGCCACAATTCAAGAATTACATATCCAAACACATTAAATGAAAGAAACAATTATCTTGACCTTACTACACTAACAGCTTCAGCCACATTATATTAAAATAAGGTTTCCATTAAACATGCACCCTGACTAATACATCTTGGCTCACAGTACAGCTGCTTCACCATCTTGATAATACATCTCCCATTTCCTTTCTTATTACACTAACTTCTGTTCCTCTCAGACTGCTTTTTCTCTTTTCATATTTAGCTTTTGTCTTACCACAGACAATAAAATGTACATAAATATAGTATTGTAATCATTTACTTCTGTTGTACCTAACAAGAGACTACAGAAATGTTTGTTATTTTGTAGAAGACTAACTACATTTTTAACTATAACATTTGTTGTAGTTTCTTTGCACATTATCTAACCTACCTACTCCATATGCCCCTGGATCAGCCTGTGAATTTTCCAGGGGATCACTGCTGCTCTATTCTACTTATAGAAAAATAAAATATAATTTCTAGTGAACATCTTATACAATGAAGGACGCATTGTGCTTAGATGCAGAGCTTGCTATGATTAGTAAGGGTTTCATAACTTTTCAGTACAGTTATGAATAGCAATTAACTGCCAAATAAAATATGACTTGCTCTATGAAGCTCTATATAAAAGAGAATCAAATACACGTGCTCAAAAATTAATCCATGCTTATACAAATGTGCTCAAAAATTAATCCATGCTTATACAAATGTGCTCAAAAATTAATCCATGCTTATACAAATGTGCTCAAAAATTAATCCATGCTTATACAAATGTGCTCAAAAATTAATCCATGCTTATACAAATGTGCTCAAAAATTAATCCATGCTTATACAAATGTGCTCAAAAATTAATCCATGCTTATACAAATGTGCTCAAAAATTAATCCATGCTTATACAAATGTGCTCAAAAATTAATCCATGCTTATACAAATGTGCTCAAAAATTAATCCATGCTTATACAAATGTGCTCAAAAATTAATCCATGCTTATACAAATGTGCTCAAAAATTAATCCATGCTTATACAAATGTGTTAAAAATTAATCCATGCTTATACAAATGTGCTCAAAAATTAATCCATGTTTATACAAATGTGCTCAAAAATTAATCCATGCTTATACAAATGTGCTCAAAAATTAATCCATGCTTATACAAATGTGCTCAAAAATTAATCCATGCTTATACAAATGTGCTCAAAAATTAATCCATGCTTATACAAATGTGCTCAAAAATTAATCCATGCTTATACAAATGTGTTAAAAATTAATCCATGCTTATACAAATGTGTTAAAAATTAATCCATGCTTATACAAATGTGCTCAAAAATTAATCCATGTTTATACAAATGTGCTCAAAAATTAATCCATGCTTATACAAATGTGCACAAAAATTAATCCATGCTTATACAAATGTGCTCAAAAATTAATCCATGCTTATACAAATGTGCTCAAAAATCAATCCATGCTTATACAAATGTGCTCAAAAATTAATCCATGCTTATACAAATGTGCTCAAAAATTAATCCATGCTTATACAAATGTGTTCAAAAATTAATCCATGTTTATACAAATGTGCTCAAAAATTAATCCATGCTTATACAAATGTGCTCAAAAATTAATCCATGCTTATACAAATGTGCTCAAAAATTAATCCATGCTTATACAAATGTGCACAAAAATTAATCCATGCTTATACAAATGTGCTCAAAAATTAATCCATGCTTATACAAATGTGCTCAAAAATTAATCCATGCTTATACAAATGTGCTCAAAAATTAATCCATGCTTATACAAATGTGCTCAAAAATTAATCCATGCTTATACAAATGTGTTCAAAAATTAATCCATGCTTATACAAATGTGCTCAAAAATTAATCCATGCTTATACAAATGTGCTCAAAAATTAATCCAGGCTTATACAAATGTGCTCAAAAATTAATCCATGCTTATACAAATGTGTTCAAAAATTAATCCATGCTTATACAAATGTGCTCAAAAATTAATCCATGCTTATACAAATGTGTTCAAAAATTAATCCATGCTTATACAAATGTGCTCAAAAATTAATCCATGCTTTTGAATTTGGCATGTAATAGATTCTGGAAGTCAGACAGCATATTGTTTCCATGCTAGTAGTAATGAACTCTACATTTGTCCTCAATGTTAAAAAGAAGGAAGATCACAGGCAAATCATAGTTATCCTGGGGCACATATGTACGTGAAAACATTTCACTGCTTAAAAAAATGCATTGTCAATTTTTATTTTTCATTTTAAATATCAAACATTAGGTAAAATTCATGGAAGCTAAGTAACAGTTTGATTGCTTTGTTGTTTGTAAATGCTGAAAACACGAAACTGGAAACAATACTTCACTGTTTTCATATTCTCTGTTATTCTTATATACCAAAATCACTTTGTTTCTTATTTTATTTTTACTTATTAGCCTCCATAATGGAGGACTGTCACACACACACACACACACACACACACACACACACACACACACACACACACACACACACACACACACATATACATACATACATACATACACATACACACATACCTACCTTAGCGCTCAGCAGGTAAAAGTGCATTTGCTGAAGTCCAATGAAGTAAATCCTGTGTTCTGCCCAAACAGCAGAAGTACATCTTAGATGTGTGGGGCTGGCTTAGTAAAATCTTCCTCCTGTGATAGAAATGGCAGTCCTCTGCCCGAATAGCACAAAGTAAAGCAAATCCTGTGGTTGTAAATCCATCTTAGACGCGTGGTGACTCCTATTCAAACAGACGCGCGGAATGCTGACGGAGCTGACGTCATCGCGCACGTGATGATGTCACCTCCGAAACCGCAAAATTTTAAAAATAGATCCGAAAAATCAGAAATAATGGGGTGCCATTTGGGAATCGTGGCACCCGATTATTGGGACCCCAAAACTCGGTAAAAACAGAGTTATTCGGGACAGTTGAGAGGTATGGCTAGAAGTCTAAATCTCAAAATGCACTCACTCAAAGCACTCCTTAAAATGGAGAACACAACATTTGTGCTGTAACAGAGACCTGTTTCAAGGCATCAGAAAGCACCCCTGCACTACCAGGCTATAACTCATTCCACACCATTCAATCCCAGAACTTGGACCAAAGCTCCAAAGGTGGTAGTGTTTCCATATTAATAAAGGATGCGTACACCTCCAGACTGGTACCCCAACATAGCGCACCTGAGATACTTCAGGTACAGCTAACACTGGGTAAGACAGCGATTCAGGTCGTAGCCTGATATAGGTCCTCAACCATGTCCCAAGTCTCAGACTTCACATTCCTAAGCACCCTAGAGCATATTAGAGTCCAACCTAACACTGTCAAGCTGGGCGACTTCAACTACCCCTCCATTAACTGGGAAAACTACTCATGTACCAATATACTTGCCCAATACTTTCTGGAATTCATTAATTCCAATGCTCTGGACCAGCTCGTTCTTACCCCCACTAGAGGTAGCAATATCCTTGACCTGGTCATTACTAACATGGGCGACCATTGCTCTACACCAATAGTCAACTCCTCCCTGGTTACATCCCTTCCAACCCTCCTCACAAAAGTAACCACCATGAAAAACTTCTCCAAAGCTAACTTTGGGGTCCTAAAAACAGATGTGGCTAACTTCACGGCACCCATGCAAATGGAGAATAGTTGCATGACTGCCGAAACATACACCAATGCACTGTACGAACACGTACACAAATGCATGGATCTCACCATACCCAATAGAACTAAGATGCTCTCCTCAAAAAAAAAATGAAGCTTATCTGGTGGTCCCCTGCCATAAACAAACTCTACAACAGAAGGAGGAAACTGATGTGAAATAAGGTGAAGTCCCATGACTGGAAAAACTCCCTTATCAGCCTAACCAAAAGGTTGAGATCCCTCATCAAATCCTCTAAAGCTAGTTATGAAAACAGAATTGCAGCAGATAGTAAAGACAACCACAAGGCCTTCTATAGTTATGTAAAGAATCTCCACGGCAATACCCAGATTTGTTCTGAAATACTGCACAATGGTACATCCTACACTGAGCCAACAGATATTGCCAATATACTGGCCGACAGATTCAATTCTAACTTTACCCCTCTGTCTCCCTGCAAAGGACCAATCCCAATACCAGTAGATTGCCAGGTACCCAGTATTACTGCTGCACAGGTTAAAACAGCACTGTCCAAGGCCAAGAATACAACTTCTATGGGACCTGACAATATACCTGGCTGTGTTCTACATGAACTACAGATTGAACTGGCACCTCACCAGTGTGCCCTGTTCAATCACAGCCTCACCTCAGGCTTTGTCCCTACTGAATGGCGCACTGCTACAGTCATCCCTCTCTACAAAGGAGGAATGACTACAGATCCCGGAAATTATCGCCCAGTTAGTCTGACAAGTCTGATATGCAACGTTATGGAACGCATCATCATGAACCTAATAAACAAGGATATAGGGAATCTCCAAACTCTGGATTCTACACAGTTTGATTTTGTGAAGGGTAGATCATGCCTGCTCAACTTGGTCGACTTCTTTGAGTCAGTCACCAGAGCTGTGGATGAAGGCAAGGTAGTTTTGTACAGCCTATTTTGATCTGGCCAAGGCCTTTGATACCATTCCCCACTCAGGAATCATACAAAACCTCACTAAGCTAGGCATCAACCTCTATATCACTAGGTGGGTTACAAACTGGCTCACAGCTAGAACCCACGGTGTGACAGTAGCTGACTCCAGGTCAGACTGATGACCAGTCACGAGTGGAGTCCCACAGGGTTCAGTCCTGGGTCCTCTCCTGTTTGGTATCTACTTCTCTGAAGTCCAGGCTAACACGAAGGGACTCTGGCTGACAAAGTTCACAAACGATTGCAAGTTGGGAGCTATTATTAAATCCTCAATTAAATCCCCAAGTGATGTTGACATCTTACAGAAAAGCCTCAATGACACTAACGACTGGAGTCAGAACCATGGCCTTAAGCTCAATGCCAAAAAATGTGTCATCATCTCCTTTGGGAAAACTCGGTTCCCTTGAATTGTCACATTGATGGTAGTCCACTGAATACAGAAGGCGTTATAAGAGATCTGGGAACACAGGTTGACCACAGCCTTTCTTTTGACCACCACATTGCCACTGTGGTCAGAAAGTCCTTCTATGTGGCACATCTCATTACTAAGGGTTTTGCATCCAGGAAGAAAGAGGTCATTGTCTCCCTCTGCTCTTCCCTCATTAGGCCAGTCATCGAGTACAATGCCCCATTTGGCATGTACCTCACTAGACACCTGCAACAACTGGAGAGGCCACAAAAGTACCTCAAAAAGAGGATCTTAGGCCTTAAACACTTGTCCTATATGGACAGACTCAAAAAACTCCAACTATTCTCTGTCTCACATCGTCTACTTTGAGGCGATCTCCGCTTGACTTACAAAGCCATGTCTGACCCAGCTCTGTTAGAAATGCTACATCTAAAGAAATCTCAATCCCTCCACACCACATGCTCCTGAGACCTCAGCCTCATTACCACAATCAACAGAACATGCTGGAGGGACAGGTTCATAACCCAGAGATTGCACATGCTATGGAATAGGCTTCCCATACATGTCAAGCAGAGTACCTCACTGGCCCTCTTCAAGAGAAATCTTGATGAGTGGATGGGAAATAGAAAATTCACCCTGGGGATCACTCCAGTGGCTCTACTCGACAGAGGCACTAGGAACAAAGGTTGGGTGGCACAATACCAGGGTAATCCTATGGGCCAGGCTTGTAAAGGCACCAGGGCCATTAGCCTAGTACACACCTATGAACCTATAATACCATATATGTGTTATATCACTGCATTAACACTGGATATGTGCAAGAATATATTGGCCATTAGTGAAAGGCCCTAATTGTATCCAAAGTAACAAGTTTTTATGAAGCTTTACTTCTGAGAAATACTAATGTTCTTTAATAAACAAAGTTTAAAAATCATTGCCTGTAGTTGTTCCCCACAGGGGAAAGCAAACTGCTTATAGTCTGCAGTGACACATTTTTTGTGGAAAGGTCATAATGGTCACTGAAAGCCCTGAAAAGAAAGCCAGGTAATGACATCCCAAATTAAATTACAAACCCAGAGTGTTTGGAATGACTTCTGTACCTCAACTAAGGAGAATTTCATTACAGGCCATCTGTAAAAGTATGATTCTAATCCCCTTTAATTCTATCAGACGACATTCTAAACTGTATAAACAGTGCAGGAAACATATTACACTATCTATAAGGGGTATTAAATGGGAAAAAATGTAAGATCATCCAAACAAAACTTTTCAAATACAAAGAAGATGTGGACAAAGAAGGGGAGATGAACCATCAATCTTGGTGATTGGGCTTGGGCTATAGCAGACTTTCAGAGTATTTGCCAAAATTTCCCCAAAGAAAGTCAGGTAGAGTTGGTGCTGCAGATCCCAGCATTTTTAACTAAACCAGAGAAGCACAGGACAACACTGAATGTTAGATAAAGATTATCAACTGACCACAGAAACATGTTGGAACTGCTCCCACACATCCATTAAAGAGGCCCATGTCAGCCAATATAGATCCTGAAATTGGCTACATATAAAGCTAGACCCTCACTTTGGTGTAAGGGTCTACCTATCCATCTTATTATTAAACTGAAAAGCCTGTACTGGGTACAATGGTACTTTTATATCCCATACAGAGTCACATTTGGATTACAAAGGATAATGAATATTTAGCTGAATCTGAAAGCAGAATATGGTGGAAAAAACGTTTAAAAAATATTATATTCTGAAGAGAGCCTAATAAGTCGTACCTTCACATTATGCTAAAAACGAATCTCACAAGAGATTCTACCTGTCAGACTTGAAAGAGTAGCATGCGACATGAAAACTGTATCACTGCTAAGACTTCCAGATACTTGCATATTTTGGACCAACTGGTGTGGGGAGACTCTGTCTGCACAAGTCAGACTACTTTAAAATAATACACAAGTAACAGAAATATCTCATTTTGTACTTCCTCATGAAATTCACAAGAAATACCCAGGCTAAGTCTTTAAGCATAAAAATATATGTTTCTTTTCTCTTGTATACTGCATAAAGAGATGGATAACTGTTCTGCATCTTACAGTTTTACAGCCTAAAGGGATTAACTGTGCAGCATGTCCTAGTTTTCAGAGATATGTCACTCATTAAAGCAAAGTTTCTATTGAAAAAAATCAGCATTCCATAGCGGATGTTCCGCCAGTCTTACTACACAGGGGACAACTAGTGCCTGCATAAAAATGTTTCATTTGCACACTGTTTTTGTTCTTTGCCATATTGAAACAATTCACATCAGAACAACAGATGGTCTAAACACCATCAGGCAAGACTGCAATGAAAATATTGTGAAAGAAAAGGAGGCGTGTCTGTTAAACCACATTTTATAATTAAAGCAAATGCAGCTTTTCTGTAGCAAAGTAAGCAGATTTTGTTAATTATCAGCTCTGAATAATAGTGTTTATAATGAGTGGATGTGAACGATTTCTATTTTTATTCTAAACAAACCCAAATACTAATAATGAGATTACTGTTTCACTGTCTGCTCTATAAAATGCAGGTTTGGGGGAGTTGAAGTTTCACTGCAATTCATAATGATGTTTGATGTTATTAAGACCCAATGGTGCCTAAAATGGGTTCACCCTGCAGAGATCTGCTAGCTGGACTTAAGGAAAACCAAAATAATTGCATACTGTTCTGGAAGCTCAGCTTTCATTTTCTTACAGAAGATGTCGCATTTAAAAGCCTTCTTTTAAGATTAGTCCATTAACAATATAATAAAACTGCTCGCTTATTTATGTTAAGGCATAACATAGTCTACTTACAATGTCTTGCAGTATACAGAGGACACTACAGAAACTTTGGAGTATAAATTCCAGTCATTCATTTTTGTGTTTATCTCTTTCTGCCATTGGAAATTACAGTACTGAAGAACATTCAGAAAATGTATTAAAATATTGTGTAAGGCATGAGAAAACACTGGGCACAAACATGAAACTGCCAAGTGTTGAATGAAAAAATATAGTGTAGCTAACAGCATGTACATAACACTAGAGCAAAAACAAGGGCAATTTTAAATAAGAAATCATAACCACTTTTCCTTATCTTCCTATACACTCTGTGCAGAAATGGTAGCTTCTTTTGACTGACTAGAGTAAATGTAACAAATTCCTAAACTGGTAACTATAGATTATCTTGCATTATCTGGTAGGCTCTTGTGGTATGGGAAAATCCAGTGTCACATGTTCCAACAGTACTTACTTCCTAATTAGCACATTACGAATATTCCTGTTACTTATGTGCACATAATTCAAGATTGTAAATATAACCAGAGGAAGTACAGGCCAATACAGGAGTTGTGCCTGTTGTCCTGGTGCACTGTACCATAAATCGTTCACCATGAGTACAGCGTATAATTACAAACATATCAGGCACTGTGCTTCATGGTCCTAGTGCACTGTACCATCAATCATTCACCAATGAGTACAGTGTATAATTACAGACATATCAGGCACTGTGCTTCATGGTCCTAGTGCACTGTACCATCAATTGTTCACCAGTGAGTACAGTGTATAATTACAGACATATCAGGCACTGTGCTTCATGGTCCTGGTGCACTGTACCATAAATCGTTCACCAGTGAGTACAGCGTATAATTACAGACATATCAGGCACTGTGCTTCATGGTCCTAGTGCACTGTACCATCAATCATTCACCAGTGAGTACAGTGTATAATTACAGACATATCAGGCACTGTGCTTCATGGTCCTAGTGCACTGTACCATCAATCATTCACCAGTGAGTACAGTGTATAATTACAGACATATCAGGCACTGTGCTTCATGGTCCTCGTGCACTGTACCATCAATTGTTCACCATTGAGTCCAGTGTATAATTACAGACATATCAGGCACTGTGCTTCATGGTCCTAGTGCTCTGTACCATCAATTGTTCACCAGTAAGTACAGCGTATAATTACAGACATATCAGGTACTGTGCTTCATGGTCCTAGTGCACTGTACCATCAATTGTTCACCAGTGAGTACAGTGTATAATTACAGACATATCAGGTACTGTGCTTCATGGTCTTAGTGCACTGCACCATCAATCGTTCACCAGTGAGTTGTTGTTCTTCTTCTTTCAGCTTTTCCCGGTTAGGGGTCGCCACAGCGGAACTCCAGTCTGCTAATGACTGGCTGTATATTTTTATGGTGCCGAGGTGCCAGCCCAACACCCAACCTTCAACGAAGGCACGCCCATTCACGCATGTCTTTCGAACGCCACTCAACCACGGGGAGGACATGCAGACTCCACACAGAAGGCTTTCACCAGTGAGTACAGTGTATAATTACAATCAAATCAGGCACTGTGCTTCATTTGTGATGAACTGCCATAAATCTCTAGGCAAGACTGTATTTACAAAACATTGCATTCTTTACTGCATTAATATTTAGTAGCTGGAATATAAATTAAGTTTGTGTGTTAAATAAGCCAATATCTCCAAAACCCTTTTAGCAAAATTATACATTCTATGTAGCAACATATCACATAATCAGGTAATAAATGTATTTTTATGTGTAACAAAACAAGATTTAAGAATCTGTAACTTCAGATCATTTAAAATGTTTTCCTCAAACCAGCCAGTGGCATATTCATGGGAAAAGCCGCATGCGGCGTAACTTTTATGATTATATGTTCAGACTGTTGACTAAATTTGGTCCAACAAGGCTAGCTGCAATTATTTTCAGCGCATATGTTTATAAATTTTCATACACAATATTTTTGCTTTTTGAATGTGAGCAATAGTTTACATTTTTATTAGCAATGTACACTAAATATTCACGGCCATGAAAAATGATAAAGAAAAAGGTTTGAGAATGTTGCAAAGCAGAATCCAACTAATGCTCCAACACAGCGGGTGACACAGATACTAATTAGCAGAACAGCTGTTGAGTCATATATTTATGTGTGTGTGTGTGTGTGTGTGTGTGTGTGTGTGTGTGTGTCTGTGTGTGTGTAGAAATACACATACGCATGTATAAAACCACAACATTTGGCTGAATGCCAATTAGACTGAATCTCAAATGACTAAATCCAAATGGCTGAAAGCCCATTTAATTGAATGCCAATTTAACTGAAAGTGGTACACATGAATACAGTTCTGTAATAAAGAAAAAAGAAATATGTAGAAATAAAGTATGTGGTGACTGATGTTACCTGTACCTCCATGACCTTGCTGGTTGGTTTCTACTTCTGTGCTAGCAGTGATTCTGTGTTTATGGTCTCTTGTCTGCAGTAGGGAGTTACTGTGAGGTTAGTATACTTAAGTATAGTGAGCTATGGTGGTCCAGTCAGGCAATCCCACTGAAAAAAAAATATTTTTGAAATCTTTTCCCTTGGATACTTTGAATGCATGATGTTTCAGTTATTTTAAATTAAACAATATGGTCTTTCTATCATTTGAATTTGACCAAACAGGCAGTCAATCAACTGTCATATAAGTATGTATGTGTATGTATAAATACTGAAACACGATGCATAAGTTGCATAAAAAATTATGGCATCTTAACAAGTAACTTGCTGCCTCTTATATTACCACCCAAAGCACTAAAGCACTGCAGCTCAAACCCCAAATAAACTGGCAACATTAATTTCTGAATACCAGTAGTATAGTGCTGAACAACTGGCATCTCCCAATTGTGCCCTCTAACAAAAACATGCCCCCCTTTGCCACACCCTCGCTATGTCTCTGGGTTTTGTAGTATTAAATAAAAATTATCCTGTACAGTGCATTTATAGAACAAGTTATATGAAGACACAAACTGTGAAATACATTCATTTGTCTAACAGAAAACACATTCCAGTTTGCTTTTATTCTGCATTTCTTTACTTTAAATTATTGTCTCCCAGTCATTTCAGTGAAATATGGGTATTATCTTAGCTCATCACTGAACAGGATTTTGTACAGCTTATGCATAATTTTTTGTGAATAGACTGCTTCTTGATCCCTTTGCTGTAAATTATAGTTAATGTTTTAAAGCACGTACTCATAGTATTATAGTAGTATACCAAGCTATCGACCCAAGGGGCCTTTTTAAGCCTATCCATGTTTACCAATAAAATTTGATAGGTATTAGTTGCCATTGGTTTTGTGGGGGTATATATACATGATATATATATATAGGCATGAGTGACCAAGCATTTACAAGCTTCCTCTCTCTAACAAAGACATTCATAAACATAGACCACAATTGTTAGGTCTTGTGTGCAGTCTATGTCACATGCCAGAGAACTATGCAGTGCAAAATTTTCCACCCTTCATCCAATATATAACTACATTATTGAGAATGTGGAACAGGTATACAAATGGTGTACATTTCATAAATATGTGAATCATGAGGGATGACAATAAGAGACAAAGACATATGGAGTAATGACTACAGATGAAACACAGCAGCCATAGCCATTAACATAATGGCCATTGTAAAGGTGATGAGTTGCTCATTGTCATCATTTTTACAGTAAAAGAAATAGTATAAAACATTGCTTGGAGTAGTCATAAATGACAGATCTTGTACTAAATGCAACTATCAGATGTGTCTTTGCTTTTACTAAGGTGATGAATGACACATGTGGCAGTTGCATTTAGTACATTCAAGCACACTGACCCTCAACACAATGATGAAACTAGGTTTTCATCAATGGAGTTCATATCTGCACTGAATCCCTCAGTTACGATAACAAGAAAGTGAATCACACTCCAAAGGCACAGCCAGAAAGACTGAAACTTTTTAAATACAACCTGACCATGTCTACAGAGTGACTGCCGATGGTAAGAGTATCAATGTATGCAAAGGGGACATCTTGGTTCCACTGCAGGGAGAACATCTATAACCAGGATAGTGTGTCCTGCATGTACAACCTGACTCCTTAAACCACTAGGTGGCACATGCCCTGTGTAATTAACTCCTTTTAACTGTCACTGTCAAAATATCATGCTTTTTCTAGAATGAGTATGGGCAACACAGCATAAGCCCCTGTATGGGAGGGCAACACAGCATAAGCCCATGTATGGGAGGCTCTGTTTATGAAACAAGTGACCTGTTTTTTTTTTCCTTTTCTCATGTCCTTTTAGCTGGCCCAATGACCCCTGCCACCTGTTCCCACCTGGCCCATTTGCTCCTCCTCCAGGGGAACACCAATGGGGCTTATAGCACAAACAAGCAAACAAACAAACAAACAAACAAAGCTGCCACCAATTCTGGATCAAACTGGACCATAAGGTTGGAAGGGAGTCCTACAATCCAGTCTTTCATACCAGCACATGCCAGTTGCAATGTTCAAGGTGGAGGTTGAGCCCATATCCTTTTCCCAAGGCAAGATTTGAAGCTCATTCATTCCTAAGCCTTGCCAGCCAATTCCCTTGAGAAAGGCAAGAGTTGGAAAGTAGAGAGTGAGTGAGTCAGGAAGTTAAGTGAACCTTCCCACTTGAAGCTCCTAATCCCATCAGAAGTTCTCTGAAGCTGTGAAACAGCTGCCAGATCATGACAGGGCACGTGCCTTTATGTACACATCACTGGCTTTGTGTGCACATGCATACCATGATGCATTCCTAGATCATGACAGTGTGCATGTCTCTATGCACACATCGTCCCTGGCTTTGTGTGCACATCCATACCATGATGCATTGCTAGATCATGAGAGTGAACATGCCTTTATGTACACATCATTCCTGGCTTTGTGTGTACATCCATACCATGATGCAGTGAAAAATCATGAAAGTGTGCATGTCATTATGTACACATCGTTCCTGGCTTTGTGTGCACATCCATACCATGATGCATTGCTAGATCATGAGAGTGTGCATGCCTTTATGTACATATAATTCTTGGCTTTGTGTGTACATCCATACCACGATATACTGAAAAATCATGACAGCATGCACGTCCCTATATACACATCATCCCTGGCTTTGTGTGCACATCCATACCACGATGCACTGCCAAATCATGACAGTGTGCACATCTCTATGTGCACATCATCTCTGGCTTTGTGTGCACATCAATAACATGATGCAGTGTGTGCTTCTCAAGCCTGCTCTCTGTTTTTGTAGCACCTACTGTTGCCTCCTACATGCCATGCATGTAACAGACCAGACAGACCACAGGATGGGTGAGCCAACAATGGTCACTCACTCCCATCTTTCTCTCGCACCCTCTAGCACCCAAACCATTAGTCAAAACAGTAAGGTGGCTAGGATGCTGGCAGGTTTTCATTTTTCTGCTACATGAGTGTGTGTGTGTGGGGGTGGGGCTGTTTTTTTTTTTTTTACTTTTTATTGCTGTTGTAAAAATGTTTCAGTAGTGCAGTACAGTTTGTATAATTATTAATATGTTTTATGTAGTTTACTGTAAAATAGGTTACTAGTAATGCTATTATCTGGCAGATTGCATATATTTCCTTTTTACATCTTATTTCTATTTTTACACTTTATTTTTTATTCCTTTTTTTCTTTTAATACCAATATATATCCCTTCTATGTGGTTAAATAAAGCATGTGTAATGTTTTTAGAGCATTTGTTTGTATTTTTTTGGAATGGATGTTGTAATCTTTTATTTATTTATTTTTTATTGAAGAGTGTGGGACTGACTTACAGTAGTTGATTATGTAGGTAATAGTGTTAAATAACTACCAACACTGGAAGACTGGTACATTGTTTAGATGAATACACATACATATGTATATCTATCTATGCAATCATATATTGGAAGTCGCTAAAAATACTTCCGCCTTGCAAAAAAAGATTGTAAACATAAAAGCAGTGCTTTATTAAGGTCAAATACTCATTAGAGTGAACTATTTTTGTGTAAGTGGCATTTGTTACTAAGATTAGTTGGAATCATGCTTAGAACTTAATTTCAAAATTTCTGTTAATACTAGACCAGACTATCATATGCAGTTTTATTTGACACTACCTTATTTATGACATTTTGAAAAAGTGTAGGAAGTAGAAAGGCATGCAAGATCCCACTCCCCAACCAAAACAAGAAGAAGAGAAGGTACATAAAAAAATGTGATTCATTTCAGGAGAAGATGCAAAAGAATTATACATGGATAATAAAAGGCAGTATTTCTTTGAAAATAATTTTAGAAGTTGTGGATGAAGGTAGATTCATTACAAGAACTTCTAATTGCATTTGTCAAGGGCTATGCCTAGTTTTATTACATTGTTGATCCAAAGGCAATGTTTTGGTTTAATTTCTCCAAATACAGAGGCAAACCACTGATTTGTGGTACTCTAGCCACTGGCGAATACAATGTTTGTAGCTGTGTTAATAAGGAATCCATTCTGATTACTAGTAACTGCAAAATAAAATACATTCTTTCAGGTTTTACAATGCAATCATTATTTATTTACTCTCTGTACTTTGTCCATGTTATTTATTGTGCTGGCAATATAATGTATGCACTTAAGTTAGGCTCAGAAAAAATATTAGGAAGAAAACTGGGTATGCTCATTATTGCTGGCAATTCTTTAGAGAGATTACCATAACAACAGTTTGGGATTCCTTCAATTTAAGGATACACATTGAACTTCTTAGTATGCGAGGTAAAAAAAATTCCATTGTTCTTTTGTATTGCAGTTTCATGCATCCATATCCTACTCTGAAATAAAAAATACATAGAAATATTCCAAAATGGCTGCTGAAAAGCAAAAAAAAAAAAAAAAAAAAACCCCAAACAAAAAAATCCTTTAGAAAGAATACCATACTGTTTACCATTAGTTAAGACCCTCAAACAAGTTGACATCAAATTACACATTCTGTTTTCAGAAAGATTAAAAATATTCCTACCTACAGGCATAAGAAGGAAACATAGACACTAAAAAACTCAACTTAAATGGAAAACTGTAATACATGTCAAAAGGTCAACTGAAATTTCTTTCTTTAATTGAATAAATACAGAATTAATTAGTTATTTTTCTAATCTTTTACCAACATACAATTTGAAGGAAAGTAGATTGCCGGGATTCAATAACGCCTGCACAAAGTGTACACCATTCTGAGTCAACAGACAACACAGACATAACTGACACCTTCTTCCTCCTACATTTAGTTTTGCTATTGATATTTCTGCTGCTTTAAATATTGACAGGGATTCCTAAAGATTACCACAAAGTGTAGACTAATCTTTCTGAGTGACTAGAAAGCACTAATACATATCGTGTCACACTTAGTGCAGGCTTAATTGAATCTGGCCTGTGTTTGTTTTGTAAATATCAGGGGAAAACTTGTGGGAAACTTACATTTAAAAGGTAATGGAGCTTTTTATTGCTTATCATAAGTTAAAAAGAAGGTAATACTGTTTAACATAAGGTAGTCAAACAATATATTTTATATGTGCTTTATTATAATTACTTAAATATTTCTTTAACTTCAGCTAGTCAGTAAAAACATAAATCATATGCTCTCCTATTTAAGGTTATGCAGACTCTTTAATTATACATGTTCATTATTCAGATGTCATATAGTTTTTCTTTAAGTTATATGTTAACTGCTCATGTTTGCCTGTTTAAAAACTCTTATTCATGATGGTGTGTTTGAAAGCTCATGAACAACTGGAGCTGTTTCTTTGAAAGGGATGAGGCACAAATTGCACTGTACTTGCCTGCAAGACAGAGAAGGGGGATGACATTGTTATCAATGAGACATGAGGAATTGGGTAATACATCAGAAAACAAAAGAACTATAAATAAAGAAGTAAATGGAAAGGTAACCAACATTCAGATCACTTTCTAATATTAGATGATGTAATCTGTAATAATGCTTGCATAAGTTTGCAAATGAATGTGTAGCAGTCTAGGAACTGCATGAATACAACAGAATGGGGCTGACAGTAGTTAGCTAATGAGGTCATAGCTATGCATTCAAAGCAATAATGCAACACAGGAGGCAATAAATAATTGAATGCATATATTTATCATTCCCTAACACTATCTTAAACCAACTGAGTTGGTTTAATTTCTTGCATACAAAGACTGCATAAAGGCTATAGTAGTTTACACCGTTTTGGAATACGAAGTTGTTGGTGTTGTGTCTTTCAGCTTTTCCCGGTTAGGGGTCGCCACAGCGGAACTCCAGTCCGCTAATGATTGGCAGTAGATTTTTACGTGCAGAGTTGCCAGCCCTGACGCACAACCTTCAACAAAGGTACGCCCATTCACGCATGTCTCCACACAGGAGATGCTCTAGCTGAGAATCGAACAGGACAACATCTTAGTGTGAGGCGACAATGCTACTGCAGCACCACCACCGCAGTCTAAAAAAGGATAATTTTTTTCTCCCCTAACTCCCTGTGACTAATCATCAGATTCTACCAGATTTTCTCTTTGTTCATCAGGTCTACAAGACTCACCTTAGCCCCCATACTAGGTTTAAACCACATTTGGGACTAGTGAGGAGATTCAGGATGCTGCTGCAGCATCATATTCCTACTGGGGGGGGGGGGTGTGACCTATTCCCCCACCACACCCACAGCAAAGCTAGCTCCACAGTGGATGCCTTTGGGAAATGCCTGCTCTGCTCTATGCACAAACACCCTCCAGACCAGGTGGATACTTCTTACAATGCAGAGCTTGCCAGACTCTTAATGCTGCTACTGCAAAGAGCGTAGCCTCGCTCACACCCATTATGAGTGAGTTGGCATCATTCGCTCACTCCCATCCTCAACTAATCAGTCCCTCCAGCCCCCGTGCTGCTAGTCAAACACAGGTCATCAAGGTCTCAGCCAGGGCTTCATGTTTCTGCACCTGCTGTGAACATAATGTTTATCAGAACACTTAAAAATCTATTAATGGATTTGTTTACAGTGCTGGCAGACATTCGAGGCTCCTTTCAATAGCAGATTGCTTGGATATCATGACATAAATCCTTACAATTTCACCTTTACCGTATAGCTTTAAGATAGACCTACTGTGTAACATATTTTTAGAAACCAGTATAAGTTCTTGTTTATCTGCTACAGGTACATACAATTATAATGTATGGTGAAATGCTAAATTTGTAAGGAGTGCAAACACAGAGTATAAAATAAATAAATACATTAGCATTTTTTTCTCTCAGTTTTATTTATAATTATTTCTGGTATATGCAAATAAAGTGTCTATATAATTTTGAGGATATGTCTTAATAAACAAATCATATGTGCTCTGTAAAGATAAGAAATGTGTTTGAATGCCAACTCCACTGCACTACTGTTTGACTTGCACATAAATTTGTTAATAGATAAATAGATACAATTTGTGAAGAAATATACATTTTAGACTAAACAAATACAAAATTTCAAAAGGAAAATGTTAAATATGTCACACCCTACAGGCCTAATGTAAAGTAATGAAATATATAAATATGGTTCTTAACTTGTTCTAAATCAAAATGTGATATTTTTATATTTTCTATACCATTTTTACCTGTATATAGTTTACTGGACATGATACATTACTTTATATGCAGCAAGGCTCTACTGGATATCATCTAACTTTTTCACCTTTGCTGCCATAGTACATATATATTAATATGAATTAACATTTGTATACTAAGGTATTGACATCTTATAGGAGATATATTCTCTTAAAGGATACATACATGCATGCAAACATACACACATACAAGTGCACATGCATGCACACAAGCACACATGAATGTATGTGTGCACACACACACACACACACATGCGCGCGAACACGCACGCACAAAGACATACATACATATATTACAGATACTTTTAAAGTTTCTTGCTTTATAAGTCATTCATAGATGCTATAATTCAGAGAAGAAGTTAATTACAAAAACAAGCAAAATGTTGCATAGTGTATCAATTCTAGAATAAAGTATATAGATTATAATTCATGCATTATGTATTTCAAAGACAATTAAAAAGAAATGGCCTAGCAAGATGTATAATTGCATCAATTATTTGTCATTTTAGTAACAGTTTTAGGCATATAAATTGTTCTGTTTTGATATCAAAAAGGATTTGTTCTCGCATGAATATACTTATTTTATCATGTAATATTGTCAATACCGTGTGAATATTCATAACGAACACTGTAACTCCAGACTTTGGGATGTAGGTAGTAATTCTCTGTCATTAGGTTACTTTGTATACTTGAAATATTTTACAGCTGTTTATGAACATAACAGCACTGTCTTTCACCAGGTTGAGGATACCTTATTTAGTAGACCAATATGTAATACACAAAACCTTTAGCATGCACATGTTCATCTACTCATTATCACATTAACGTTCGTGAATGAACTAACATTGTTTTATCATAACAAAAGATGTGATGTAGAAGTAGTCTTCTTATTATTGACTCACATTTACCAAGTACAACAGGGGTAAAGGATTTCAAGACTTTACTGAAATGGTTACCACATAGTGTCAGTGGTAACAACTACTTCTCTAGGATTCCAGTTGACTAGCACAAAATCTGAATTATATTTCTAATCAGTCTGTAGTCGGTGCAGCACCATTATTAAAAAGCTACTACAGGCAGAAATGGAACAAAAAAATCTGTCTTATCATGAAAATCTACACAATCCATATGTGCCTGCAGCACAAAAGTGGTTATTTTTCATTTTCATTTTTTTCCAAATGTAGAATGGCCTCACAAGTACAGGCATTTTGTTGTAACCTTACTTGTTTGAAAAATAACTTTTTTGATGATAATTCACCCTTAGGACACACCTGATGACAATAATTTGCCCTAGTCTCTCCAATCAAATTACAATTCACTTCACTCAGAAATAATGTTAAGTTTGAGATTCCTCAGTAAAAGTATCAATACATAATTTCTATCATAGAAATAAAACAATAATATTAACTCTCATTTGAGACTCAAATCCAAGACCTCCAGCATATAATATTGGTGTTAATGTCAATGGACCAACAAGAGACTCAGGATAGATGGGTGTTTAGTTTTCCCTTAGGGGCTGCGCCCTTTCAGCTAGGAAACTGTGTGTGTGTGTGTGTGTGTGTGTGTGTGTGTGTGTGTGTGTGTGTGTGTGTGTGTGTGTATGTGTGTGTGTGTGTGTGTGTGTGTGTGTGTATGTGTGTGCGTGTGTGTGTGTGTGTGTGTGTGTGTGTGTGTGTGTATTTCTGTACCTATGTGTCAGTGGGTTTGTAAAGTGCTTGGTTTGCAGTGACTCTTACATATTTGTTTCCTACTTATGATTTTCAAGACCCTGCAAAAAAGTGTTTGCAGAAAATACAAATGTTGTGAGTTTTGGGTCTTGTCTTCCTCCCACCTTCTTTCCTTAGACATATTAAGCATTACAAGTCAAGCAATAGATATATAGTCCTAGGGGAAGGAAATAATGTTGCTACAAATGACAGTATACAATAAACACCTGGGAATTTAAGCCTGGATAGCTTTATGGCCAAGTGAATGTAAAAAGGAAAAAAAAAAAGAAAGAAAAGAAAAAAAAAGAATAGCAAAGAAAAGAAAAGTGCAATAGGTACCTTGATCTGTGTGTTCTCATTGGCAATACACATTCAACTGTAATAGGTGAACTTATGAGATGAGAAGTTCGGATTCAGATCAGGATGCAACACAACTGACTCCATGTTTGCAGTGAGACAGACAGCTGAGAATAAGCTAGAGATGAGGAAAAAGTCCACTTGGGCATTCCTAGACTTGGAGAAAGCATATGCAAGGTCCCAAAAAAGCTGATCTGGGCAGTACTGTGGTGGTTCGAAGTCCCAAAAACATTTCTAGAATTAGTGCAAGCTATATACAAGGACCCAGTGACTCAAGTCTGAACAGTTTTCGGCCTAACAGAAGGGTTTCCAGTGGAAGTGGGTGTACACCAGGGTTCAGCTGTGAGTCCACTGCTGTTCATACTGGTGATGGATTACATTAGCAAACAGTTTAAAGAGGACAGATCACAAAGTTGCTGTATGTAGACATGTATGTGGCATTACAGGCAGACTCTGAGCAAAGGATTGGGGAATGGAATGAAATGCAAAACTGAAGGCACATGGGATGAAACTAAGCACAGATAAGACAGTGGTAATGGCAGCAAATTAGGTAAATCAGAAGCAGCTGAGAATAGAGATAGAAGGGAAGACAGTGGAACAGGTAAACAGCTTTAAGTATCTGGGATGGGTGGTTGAGGAGAAGGGAAGTCTGAATGAAGAGGTCAAAGCTAGAATCAGAGGGGCTGCAGCCAACTGGCATAGTGTGCTAAGTGTAGTCTGTGACAGAAGAATGCCAAAGAAGGTGAAAAGTAAGGTGTACAAGACAGTGGTGTGACCAGTACTACTGTATGGTACAGAAACCTGGGCAGTAAAGGCAGAGCAGATGAGAAAGCCAGAGGTGTTGGAAATGAAGTGCCTGAGAAGGGTGGTAGGATGCACACTGTGTGACAGATGAAGAAATGAGGACATAAGAGCAGAAACTAAAGAAGCTCCAATTGCAGAAAAGATTAAAAAGAACAGATTATGGTGGTTCAGACACATGTGCAGGAAAGCAGAAGACAATCTGGTGAAGAAGATTTGGGACAGACAGGAAGAAGGTAAGAGGAAACGAGGATGTCCAGCAAAGAGGTGGCTGGATTGTGTGAAAGAAGATCTGTGACTGTCAGGCATGAGTGTTGAAGACGGCAGGAGTCTGGCACTGAATCGAGAGAGTAGGCGACAGCTAACATGATACCCCAACCCCATGTAGAAAAATGGGAAAAAGGGGGCTGATGATGATGATGATGATTAAAACTGACCACAGTGAGGAAGCCTTCTAGGATCAAAAATTCCACAGAGGAGAAGAAAGTGCTAAGTAATGCTTTTGTAATACATGGGATCATGGCGACTGCTAGGTAGGTTGGGAAAAGAAATATTAGGTTTACAGAAAGTTTTCCTTTAAGTGCTACTTTGTTAAAATAGTGGTAATACCAAGCAAAGAACATTCTTCCTAAGGCTACAAGAACACAGTGTACAGTTTGATGGTACCAGGAAATGCAGACATAAGAATATTTTGATCTACACTACTGGCAGACTTAATTTCAGGCTAGAATCCTTATCAGTGCTATTAAAATAGGCCTGCAGTGGAATATCAGGTGGCAGTAGATATCTGCTCACTGTGTTGTCACTGGTCATTGAACAAACAGTATGGCTAGGAGCTAAGAATGCAGATGGATCACCCTTGTGAATTCATGGAGATCACGATGGGAGAAAATAGGAAGCCTATAACAACAATATTTTTGTTTTATTTATTAATGATGTAAATCCTTTGACACAGGTACCTCTTTTCATGAGTGCAGTGTCTGGATAAGATACTTGCAGAGAAGCACAGAATAAACACCTGGAATCAAATCCAGGACTACAGATTGAAGATTAGCAGATTAGTAAATTATACTCAATCCTCTTTTTTTAAACTGAAAGTCATAAAATTTGCATCCTAATGTATTTTTTCACTACTCTATCATACTGAACAGATATGTATCATAAAATTACAGAAAGATTATACTACGAAGTATAGCACAGGCAGGAAGTAGCATATTTGACTTTCAGACAATGGACAGTCACCCTGACAGTGTGAGTGTGGCAAGTTTCCTCTAGGCTTATTTGTTACAATGCTGTGGAAATATATAAACTGATAATTGATACATTATATCAAAGTGATTCAGTGTTGGAACAATCTGTGGATATGCAGAAATGTGCATTCCAACAAAAAAATTATAGCCACATACTGAATATTTGCTGGACAACTTACAGTACGAACTGCATTATAATTACGAGGTTGAGTGCAGAACAATTGCCTTTTTTTAGTGATGCATTATCTTCATAAAAAAAAAAAAACAATGAAGATACAATTTTCTAATCATTTTCAAAAATAGTCTAGAACTGTTGACATCTTCAGTAATGAGCTTGAAGCATCTGTTTTGAACGGCACTTCTGAAGCAGAAAGTTGCCTGGAGATCAAAGCTCTTTGTGACAATGTGAATGAGTGGGAAGGGACAATCAGCACAGTATTAAAGACTGAGATTACATATAATATTTCTTTCAGGCTACATCATCAGAACTTAATAATGACTATGATAATTTACACATGCATAAAAAACCCCAGTGAGACTACAGTTTTAACTTTTACTCTTAATGGGATTTATGCTGCAGGGCTGTTGTAGCTATATCCCCCCAATGAAGCAGATTTCACAATACAGATAATAAGCAAGCTTATTAACTGCAGGGGTCTTGCTTCAATTATTTAGAGTATAAATGCCACTTGGTTGTGCAACTCTCTTCTTGAAACAAAGGTAAAGAGGTTATAGTCATACGGTCATAAATGAACAGTCAAAAAGTTGAGTAAATAACTCTGATTTTAAAAGAGTTTAGAAAATCTTGATTTAGTCCAGAATCTTGCTTACTAATAAAAGCAGATAGTGTTGGAGTAAAAGTGCTACCTTGTTTCTATTTTATTTAGAACATTAAATTATTTAGCAAACTACTGCTTTTTTCTGTGATTGAGTGACTTATCAATCATGATACACAATACAAATTATTCTAACAAGCCACATTTCTGTGCATAATACTCCTTTCCGAAAGGAATTGTTTAAGGCAACCCATTTTAACTTCCCTACTACAAGTTTACAATATTTAATTATACATTTAATTATTAGCAATATTAGTAGTATTATTACAGTTCAAATGACTGAGAGGTCTACCTAAAACATGAAGTATTATTTGCATGCTTTATTTACAGTAATTCAAATAACATATGTGATACCTACAGCCATTGTTTGAAGGTCTACAGCATCTGAAAAACTAAAAAATAAGTTTTTCTTCACACCTTGATTTTTTTTTCTAGTAATGGTGCCCTGCACAATTCTAAGTAGCTATGATTATTTTATAATTTGCTGACTCATTCATTTGACTAGTCTTATATGTAAGGCCATAGAAAGAATTATCATGGACCTAATAAATAATGGCATAGGAAACCTGACATAGGATACTTCCAAACACTGGACCTGACCCGGCCAATGCATTTGACACAATTCCCCACTCAGGTATTATAAATAAACTCACAAAACTGGGCATAAATCCCGACATTACCAGATGGATAGCAAATTGTCTCATGGACAAGACACGTGTGAATAAAGTGGGTGAATCCAGATACAGCAAGAGGCCAGTTAACAGTGGTGTGCCACAGGGCTCAGAGCTGGGATCACTCTTACTTAGAATAAACTTCTCTGATGTCACGGCTAATGTGGAAGGCCTCTGGACGACAAAGTTTGCTGACGACTGCAAGCTGGGGTAATCATTGAATCCCCAATGATGTAGATATCCCTCAGGAGAGTCAAGCTCAGACAAATAATTGGTGCCAGAACCATGAACTAGGAACACAGATAGATAGTAGCCTGATTTTTGACCGCCATGTATCCACTGAGGTGAAGAAGTCCTTCTATATGGCATAACTTATAAGTAAAGGTATGACATCCAGATCCAAGGAACTTATATACCTGCTGTAGTCAAACTCGTTAGACTGACAATCGAGTACAATGTGCCATTTGGCATGTACCTGATTAGGCACCTACAGCAACTGGAGCGACCTCAGAGGTTACTAACGAAAAAATACAGAGCATAAACCACATGTCCTATGTGACTATACTAAAAGCCCTATTCCTTTACTCTGTTTCCTACCGACTATCAAGGGGTGACCAATGCCTGCCTTGCAAGGCACTCACAAATCCAACTCTAATGGAGCCACTATACATCCACAAGTCAGAATGCACAAGGGATCTAAACTTAGTCAGCAACTCAAAAAAAATGTGCTGGAGAGACAGATATGTGCCTCAGAGATTGTCCCTTCTTTGGAACAGGCTTCCTATTTATCTTAAGCAGAGCCCTTCCTTGACCTTCTTCAAATGCAATTTGGATCAATGGGAGTCAAACTGCAAATTCACACTTGGGGTAACACCTATGTCCCTTATGGACAGTGGCTATCTGTAATATACTCGAGGCATAGGCACAAACCTATGCCATCCTCTTGCCCCTAGGTTTCTTATATTGAGTAAAAATGGGTTATGGTGGCTAGGCTTTTAAGCCATTAGCCTAGTAATCTCCTATGAACCTAAAAACCTATTATTTAAATTGGTATTTCACATGTCCCTGGTCACATAAAAAATAAAAAAATGAAACCCTATGTTTGAATAAAGCACTGTATCATGGCTTCTTTTCCTTATATACATGTTCCCTAATATGGTATGACAATTTCTTAGTGGTCTTACCTACATAAAATCAGCTTTAAAGTTAGATATTTTGCAACATAGACTACTTCCATATCATTACAAGAAAATAGGGATTAATATTAATACTTCTATCAAAATGAAAAAAAGTCTAAAAATTGGCATTCATCTGTGAACCTCCAAAATCTGCAGAAGCCACATCTGTAAGTACAATTAGGTTTATCTGTCAAGTGTGTGTGTGTGCGTGTGTGTGTGTGTGTGGGGGGGGGGGGGTGGGCACTTCAAACGTCTTTTACCAGCAACTGCATTGGCTACACCTGTAACCTAGGTCTATCATATCCCCTATCCACAAATAGCTCAGTCTAAAAATAACTTCAGTAAATCTGTGATCAAGTGTACAGAGTCTTAAAGCCCTTTGAAATAATTCTCATAAAACACTTATTTGAAATTGTATTATTGTGATAAAACCTGTATCACAGCCATAGCTATAGTAAAACATACATCCAAGAAATTTACCATATGTTCCTTATCCCATAGAGTGAACTTTAAAAATTGGTACTATTCTTTAAAACCTATAAAGCTATCTATGGAGCTCAAATCTCCTGTCCAGATTAAAAAAACATATAATCTCTAAAATGTCTCTAAAAAGCTTTTCCAAAAATAGACACCTAAAGAAAAAAATCTGATTTCCATTTCTTTAATACTATTTTGGCAAAGACTGGTGCCACTACTGCATCCATGGTCACACCACTCAGCTGATGAAGGTGTTTGTCAGAAGCACGTTCAATAACATACACACAGTGATTATTATTGTATTAGAATATGCAATAACTGAACTCATAAATTCTCTCAGCCATTCCACTCTCAAATCTAGTGTAACTGAGGTATAAAGTGACTCAAAAGCTACTATAAAAAGCACTCTCGTTTCCTTTTAAAAATCATAATTTTTCAGTTATTTTAAAATCTCCATGAAATATTGATAAGAGATACAGCTTTCTGTGTCAACAAATTTAAAACACTGTCTAAATAGATGGAGATAAACTCTAACAGTCAGTTCTGGAAATAATAGTTTGGAAAGAAGGGTTTTCTCTAGTTTCTTGTACTTTAGGGATAACAATCATATAATCAGATTTCCAAGATGGCTGCACATTCAGCAGCAGCTTAATGTCATCTCTCCAAGTGTAAAAAAAGAAACTGAGAGATAAGGGCTTCTAATTCTGCCAGCTTTAGTAAAATTCAGTTACTGGCTTGTAAGTACACTTCCTGGATACCAACAAAGAAGAAACGTATTAGAGCCTGAAAGAAAATCATCTAGATAAGGTGAAGAGGAAATACTGTCTAGGAAGAATCCTGCAGCTTGTCAGCAACAAGTAGTTCAGCTCCAGCTTTGGTACAAGAGATGGCTTCCAGTAATTTAAAGGAAAAAATCAATCATAAAAAGAAGTTATGTACCTACCATAACGTTACATGTTAGTTGTCTTCTTCTCTCCTTCTTTCTTGCTGGTTGATTCGGAGCCGATCCTCGGCTCCGACTCGGCCATCTTCAATAGCTCAAGAACTGTTTACTGGCTCGAGGCTACCCTATATCCCATGATGCCTGGTGCTAATTACACAGATCTCGTTTGAAAAGCTGTTCCAGACATAAGTAAGAAGGAAATCTATCTTAGTAGCCCCCTGGGGGCCTAACTGAGAAGCTATCCAAGCAGAAAAATACAACCAGAGAAGGTTTAGCCAATGAAAAATTGAAAAGGGAAGCTCCTCTCGATCCACTAGGATAGGGGGATGGAGGGTGGGATGCAAGAAAGAAGGCGAGAAGAAGACAACTAACATGGAACGTTATGGTAGGTACATAACTTCTTTATGTTAGGCTGTCTATCTTGCCTTCATTCTTGCTGGTTGGGACAGCATCCATAGCACCTACTATCCTGGGTGGCTCACTGGAACAGACTCTTCAGAACAGTGGAACCAAAATCAGCCCTGTTCCTGGAAGCAATGTCTAAGTTGTAATGAGAAATGAAGGTATGTGGGTTAGCCCACGTAGCAGCTGCACAGATAGATTCCATGGGTAACCTAGATTGGAAGGCCACCGAGGTAGCCAGAGCCCAGAGTGGCCTTTAGGTTTGGTAGATAAGTTTTTGTTTCTCAGCTGGTAAATGAATGAAATAACTTGAGACAACCACCTAGATAATGTTACCTTTGAGACAGAAAGGCCCTGTCTGCCCTCAGCATAGGAGATGAAGAGCTGGTTGGATTTCCTGATGTCCTTTGTCCTATGCAAATAAAAACGCAGCTGTCTGTGAACATCCAACTGGTGCAATTTATATTCTGCGCTATTGGTGTGATCAGGAAAGAACACAGGAAGGTCTATGGACTGATTCAAATTATTTTGTGTACAAACCTTAGGAAGGAAGGAAGAATTGGTCCTTAGAGCGACCCTATCATTATGGAAAACTAAGTATGGGGGACGAGTACATAGAGCCTGAAGTTCCGAAACACGTCTGGCAGAAGTAATGGCTACCAGAAAAAGAGTCTTCCAGGATAAAAACTTAATGGAGTGAGATGCTGCAGGTTCAAAGGGTGGCAAGATCAGGGAAGCTAGCATCAAGTTTAGATCCCATGGAAGTGGTGGATCCCTTACTGGGGGCCTAAGAAGAGTGGTTCCTTTGAGGAAGGCTTTACACAGCTTATGAGACATGATGTTATTAGAAGGCAACCCAATGTGAAAATTCGAAATGGCAGCTAGCTGAACCCTGATTGCAGCAGAACCGGAACCAGAATTGAAGAGTTCCACTAAAAATTCCAGAATCTTGTGGACAGAGGCTGAAAAGGGATCTATATTCCTAGCCTCTGCCCAGCAAGAAAAACGTTTCCACTTACTAGCGTAAGTTTTCCTCATTGTGAATTTGTGGGATGAGATAATAATTTCCCGCACAGAGGAGGAAATATTAGAAAGCCTGGCTAAGGTTGGAAGTGGAGCAACCAAGCTGTGAGCTGGAGTGTTTGAAGGGATCGATGCAGTCTGCCCGATTGGTGAATCAGTAGATCTGGAATAGGATCCAAAATCCAAGGCTGCTCGAGAAGATAATGATGCAGGAATGGGAACCATATCTGTCGAGGCCAGTAAGGGGCAATGAGGATAATTTTGCAACCCAACGCAGTTGCTCTCCATATGAGTTTGGGTATTAGGGGAAACAGAGGAAAAGCATACAGAAGTCCCTGAGGCCAATCGTGGACTAGAGCGTCTCTGGGGGAGTGGCTGGGAAGAGGAAGGAGGGAGAAGAAATTGCTGCACTTGCTGTTGAAAGGTGTGTCAAACAGGTCGCAGCAAGGCTGACCCCATTTGCGAAAGATTTGTTCCACAATTACCTGATTCAGAGACCACTTGTGAGGCATGAGAATTGCTCTGCTGAGCCTGTCTGTGATGATGTTGGAACTCCCAGGGATGTGCATTGCAATCAGTAAATGTTGGGAAGAGATTGCCCACTGCCAGAGTCTGAGTGCTTCTCGACATAGAGGATAGGACCTGGTTCCGCCCTGCTTGTTGATGTACCACACCACTGACATATTGTCCGTTTGAATTGCAATGGTCCCAGAAGGGAGAGAGTCCTGAAGTGCTTGCAACGCTAAAAGCATGGCTCTCACCTCCAAGACATTTATATGCAAAGGGTACTCGTGAGGCTGCCAGGTGCTTTTGATTGTCCTGCCCTGATAATGCCCCACCCTATCATTGAGGCGTCCGTGGTCACTGTGGTGACTGGAGGGAGTAGCACAAATGGTCTGCCCTGGGACACTGATGGGGAGACCATCCACCAAGCGAGGTGCTTCTTGCATGCTTCTGTGATCATAATCTTGTGAGACATGGGAAGCTGTTGGAAGGACCACTGTGTGAATAGAAGCCACTGGAGGATTCTCATGTAAAAGCGGGCCAGGGGAACAAGAAGAATTGCTGATGCCATGGAACCCAGTGTTTGGAGGACGAACCTGACTTGAATCGTTCTGCATTTTAATAAAATCTGTACTTGTTGGTGAATTAGTGATACCCTGTCTGGTGGAAGGTTCGCAAACATGTTCCTGGTATTTAGATCTGTGCCTATATAAGTGATATGCTGACAGGGCAACAATGCAGATTTTTTCAAAATTTATTGTGATACCTAGCCTGGAACAAGTTTTGATAGTGTAGTCCCTAGCTTGCAGGAGGTGATGCCTGGTGGAAGCAGTAAGGAACCAGTCATCTAGATATGGAAACACCTGGAATCCTTGATGTCTCAGGTGAGCCGTAACCACTGCCATACATTTGGTGAACACCCTGGGGGCTGTGGTGAGACCAAAGGGTAGAGCTATGAACAGATAGTGACTGGCTCCCAGCCAGAAGGGAAGGAATCTTCTGGAGTGTCTGTGTATCTTGATGTGGTAGTATGCATCCTGAAGATCTATAGAGCACATCCAATTGTCCTGACCCAGGAAGGGTAGGATGGACTGTAGCGTGACCATCTGAAACTTCATTCTCTGTACAGATCTGTTTAATCTGCTGAGATCCAGAATGGGTCTCTAGTCCCCTGTCTTTTTTGGTACCAAAAAGAACCTTGAGTAAGTTCCGGATCCGAGTTGGTCTGCCAGGACTTACTGGATGACTCTTTTGTGTAGCAGCTTTGAAATCTCTATGGCTGCTTGTTCCCTTAGATTGGGTGGAACATCTGGAAGGGACTTGCTTGACTTTAACGGGGGTTGAGCAAAGGGGATTTTGTAACCTCCGGATATGATCGACTGTACCCACTTGTCTTGAGTTAGGTCTTGCCAGGCTTTGGGGTACAGTGAGAGCCTTCCTCCGACTGCCTCCAGAGGCGGGCAGCCAGGCAACCCTTCAGGGATGCTGAAAGGGCTTCTCAGAGAAAGATTCTCTGCTGCCCTGATTTTGCAGACCCCCTCTGCCACGAGGGCGGCATCCGTTATTGTTCCCTCCTCTGCCCCATGGAGGGGAAATCACCACATGTGTCAGGCAAGGCTCCCTGGGGTTTCCGGAACCACATCTTTCCACTCTTCTGACCCTTGCGGTATGGTCTAGAAGGAGTGGAAAAACAGACTGCCACAGCTTCACCTGTGATCCGAAGAGAGCGGAACCATCAAAGGGGGTATTGGTGAAAGACGCTCTGAAGGGCTCTGCAAAATTACATGGCCGCATCCATGCATGCCTCCTAAGGGCAACACCTGTGCCTGCGGCTCTACTTGCACCATCGGCTGCATAAGAAATGAGCCTCATGGAGGAGTTAACAACTGAATTCAGAGTCACCAGCTGGGAGGCCACCTTAGCTTGAGCCCCCTAAGCTGATGGATCTTGGAGGGTATCTCCAAGCTCTTTAAGGAGATCCCTCTGAAGGTGGGTGAAATGGCACAAATAATTCAGAGACCTCATGGAGAAGGTCGCTGAAGCAAACATTCGCTTCCGATATCTGTCCATAGTCCTAGACTCCTTGTTAGGGGGATGGACAGATGAGGAGGTTTCTGCCAACTCCTTCTTTGTGGCTGCTGCTACCACCATGGCATTGACAAGTATGCCCTTAGTCAGAAACTGTTTGTCCTGAGGTGCAGTTATAAATTTTGCAAGTCTCCTGGGGGTTGGTTCCACTGTGTCTGGAGCTGACCACGCCTTCTGAGCCACCACAGACATAAGTGGGTCTAAAGGCGGAGACACCCAGGAGGTGGAAGGTCGGGAACTAAACGCATCCAGGAATACTGACTCATCCTCAGAAGGGGCTAGGGTATTCCACTTCCCCCTCTGCCTAAGCATTTGCAAAATGTCTGAAAAGGAGACATCTTCAGAGGGGGATCTTGGGGACCCTTCCAAATCCTCTAAGTCAGTATCTGATGTGACAGACTCAGGGGAGTCAACGTGCTTCCTCTTGCACTTACTCTTATGAGGTGGCTCCTCTGAGTGATTAGGGGAGGCCTCAGAAGAGGAAGAAACACCCAAGGGGGTGCTCTGGAGTGTTGGTTCCCCATGCTTGGGGTCTGGAGGAGGGGCAGAGGCAGACGCAGGCACCATAGGGGGAGGAGCCGATGGGGTTGACCGTGGGACTGACTCGAGGGCCAGTACACTCCTCATGACCTCGAAGGCGCCCCTGCCCGGGTGCAGAGAAGACTCTGGCTCTAAAGAAACTGGAATTCCTCTCCGCACCGAGGGGGATGGCTCCGAGGCCGATGTAGGAGCCGAGCTCACCTGAGCCGAAGCTCCGAGGGGGAGAACAGGGTAAGACAAGGGTCCGATGCCGCTCGCCCCCTCTGAGCCAATGAGGGAGTCTCGGCACCCAGATCCCTCCAAGGACGGTGCCATGGAAGGGATCGGAGCCGACGACGGAATTGAAGAGGAAGGTATTGGAGCCGACAGTTCCACAAGTCGAACCCCAACGAGCTCCAGCTCCAAGCTCATGAGAGGAGTCGGAGGAGGAATCTCTGCAGAAATGGACGGAGCCAACACCTGATGAGTGGGGCTGGACAACATTTTCACTAGGGCCTGCGATTTCAGCAGCCTACTGACCACTCTCTCCAAGTCCTGATCTGAAAGTCTAGAGGACCGAGAGGAGTGAGAGGACCTATGACTGCACTCCGATTGGAGCAGAGGTGAACGTGGAGCCGAGTGTATCAACTCCAAAGAGGGAGACCTAGATCTCTTTCGACTCCCAGATGGCTCCGAAGTACCTGTTGCAGCCGATTGGGAGGGAGGCACCTCGGCTCCAGCCGGAGCCGAGGTGGATGGTGGAGTTTCACCCAGTAACGGCTCTGAACTGGCAGCCGAAGACTTAGGTGGCTTGGAGGATTTCACAGGCTGAACCTTGGCCGGTGAATCCTGGGGCTTGAGCAAACCCCTAAGTATCATCTTATTTTTGCGCTCCTGCAGGACTCTTGGGCCAAAAGCATGACAAACAGAACAAGAGTCCTGCAGGTGCACCGCGTCCAGACAATAGACGCAAGAAGTGTGACCATCTGTCAGAGACATCTTCTGACAGCATGAGTCAGAAGATGTCTCTGACAGATGGTCACACTTCTTGCGTCCAGAACACTTTTGAATCCTTGGACATATTTACACACCCACACACCAAGGTAAAACACTCACACACACTGCAAGAGAAAAACAGGTTAGCAGGTATACTAATTTAAACAATACAGATAACACACACTAAATAAGTCTACTACTACTAAAAAAGTTTTTTTTTTTTGTTTTTTTTTAAACTAGAAAGGACAAAAAGAGGGTTAGCCTCTAATTTAAACGGCTACCACAAAGGGAAGAGAGAGGGAGGGGTGGGGAAAAACTCTCTAAGTAAAACGAGTTTTTAATATAAGAAAACAGGAGGATAAATACTATTTAAAGAGTCTAGCTAGGGTTAATAGTACAATTTAAGGTATTAAGTATACGAATAAGAGGTAAACACTAGCGAAAAATAGAAATACAAAAAAGTATACAAGCCTGAGCCAGTAAGACAACCTTGCAGTCTGAAGCAGCAAACGAGATCTGAGTAACTAGCGCCAGGCATCATGGGATATAGGGTAGCCTCGAGCCAGTAAACAGCTCTCGAGCTATTGAAGATGGCCGAGTCGGAGCCGAGGATCGGCTCCGAACCAACCAGCAAGAATGAAGGTGAGATAGACAACTTAACATTAAATGTTACATAGTTTCATAGTTTCATAGTTTGGTACTAGGCTATCTGCCCTGGGGCATTTATAAGCCTAGCCATAGTGATGTGGCTTTCGCCACCCCATGTAATGGTACAAAAGTGTACAGAATAGATTTAGAATACTGTGCCTCTGTCTAGTAGTGACACAGTGAAGACCCCCTTACATAATAGAATTAGTTTACTGTGCTCTGTCTAGTAGTGACACAGAGATGACCCCTGGGGTAAACCTACGATCTCCCATCCACTTGTCAAGATTTCTCTTGAAGAGAGTCAGTGAGGGGCTCTGCCTAACATGAACTGGGATTCTGTTCCAGAGCATGGGAAGCCTCTGCGTTATGAATTTGTCCCTCCAGCATGTCCTATTCATATTTGTGCTGAGGTTCAAATCTTTAGCTCTCATGGTTCTGATGGATTTGGATTTTTTGAGGTGGAGCATGTCCATCAATTCCTGATTGGACATGGCCTTGTACGTCAGGCACAGATCACCTCTGAGTAGGCGGTATGCTACTGAATAGAGTTGGAGTTTCTTTAGTCTGGCAGCATATGACATATGTTGGAGACCCTTGATCCTCTTGGTGAGGTACTTTTGGGGTCTCTCTAGCTGTTGCAAGTGCCGGGTGAGGTACATACCAAATGGGGCATTGTACTCAATCATGAGCCTGATAAGGGAGGAGTACAGGGGCACAATGACCTCCTTTGATCTGGATGTGAATCCCTTCATAATAAGGTGGGCAAGGTATAAAGTCTTTCTAACCACTTTGGCAACATGGCTGTCAAATGAGAGGTCACTATCGACTTGGGTCCCCAGGTCTCTGATTACTTTTTCCTTACTCAGTGGGTTACCGCCTATGTGATAATTTGTGGGCACTTTGTTTTTCCCAAAGGGGATGACTATACATTTTTTGGCATTTAGTTTAAGGCCATGACTCCGGCACCAGTTGTCCGTTTCAGTGAGGCTTTTCTGTAGGATGTGTGTGTCAGCTGGTGTATCGACTATGGCGCCTAGTTTGCAGTCATCTGCGAACTTTGTCAGCCACAACCCTCCCATGTTTGCTTTCACATCTGAGAAATAAATGCCGAACAAGAGGGGTCCCAGGACAGAGCCCTGTGGGACACCACTTGTCACTGGCTTTGAGTCTGACATGGCTCCAGCGATTTTGACTTTATGGGTTCTATCCTTTAGCCAATTTGCCACCCATCTTGTGACATATGGATTTACATTTAAGCTGTTGAGCTTGTCTATGATGCCTGAGTGGGGTATTGTGTCGAAAGCTTTAGCCAAGTCCAGGTAGGCTGTATGGACTGCTTTGCCCTCGTCAATGGCTCTAGTGACTGTTTTGAAAAAGTCAACCAGGTTTAAAAGGCAGGATCTGCCTTTTACAAAGCCAAACTGGGTGGGATCAAGTGTCTGTAAGTCCCCAATGTCTCTGTTTATTAGTTCCATAATGATTCTTTCCATAGCTTTGCAGACCAGGCTGGTTAAGCTTATGGAGCGGTAGTTACCAGGGTCAGTAGAGGTGCCTCCTTTGTGGAGTGGGACTACTGTTGCTGTACGCCAGTTTTCAGGTACATATCCTGTAGTAAGGCTAAGGTTAAATAGCATTTTTATGTGCGGGTTTAGCTCCTCTTGGAGTTCACGTAGCACGCAACCCGGGATATCGTCAGGTCCCATTGATGCTGTGTTTTTAGCTTTGCTGAGGGCGGTTCTCACCTGGACATCTAAGATGACAGGGTGGTTACATTCAGCTGGGATAAGTATTTCTTCTTTTGGGGGTGAGGGAGTGGAGAAATTTGCACTGAACCTGTCTGCCAGAATGTTGGCAATATCTGTGGGTTCAGTGTATTTTTTGTCATTGTGAACTAACTCTGAACATATCTGAGGGTTTCCGCCCAGGTTTCTAACATAGCTGAAGAAGGCCTTGTGGTTATCTTTAGTGTCCATAGCGATTTTTCTCTCAAAGTTGGCCTTGGATGTTTTTATGAGAGAACGTAGCTTTCTACTAGTGCTAATCAGGGATGCCTCTCTTTATGGGATTTTGCTCTGTCGTGCAGTAGCTTCCTTCTTTTGTTATACAATTTGTTTATGGCTGGGGTCCACCAGACAGGATGCCTGCCCTTGGTGGAGAGGGTCTTGGTTTTATTTGGGATTGCATGATCCATGCATTCTTGGAGATGTCCGTAGAAAGCATTTGTGAAGGTTTCTGCATTGTGGGATGTGGTTTCCACTGTCCCAGTGGGCTTAAAGGATACCATCTCAGTTTTAAGAAGTGTAAAGTTGGCTTTTGAGAAGTTTTTCACTGTAGTCTTTTGTGTTGGGGGTGGAGGTGGGATATGTATATCCAGGGTGATTAGTTTGTGGTCAGATCTCACTAGTGAAGGGTATACTTCCGGTGTGGAGAACTTTGTCCCCATGTTTGTGATGATCAGATCTAGTATATTATCTCCCCTTGTGGGAGAGGTGACTAGCTGTTCCATTGCGTTTGAATTTATGAATTACAGCAACCTTTGGGCTAGGGTGTTTGGGCTAGAATAATGCACCCAGTCTATGTTAGGGTAGTTGAAGTCTCCCAATATGATGGTGTTTGGTGAGACATTCATATCCTCCAATGCCTTCAGGAAGGCTGAGTGGGGTTCCTGAGATTGGGAGGGTGGTCTGTAACATGCTACCAGTTGTATAGCAGTTTTGTCTATGGTTAGTTGCACCTGGATGGTCTCTGATGCTTCATGTGTTGCCACTAACCTGGAGGTGTGGGTGTCCTTGATGAATATGGACACTCCCCCTCCCTTTTTGGTTTGGCCCGAGTTTTGGGGCCGAAAAGCATGATACGAGGTATAGCCTGGTAGCACTGGGGTGCTCTCAGGAGCCTTGAACCAGGTTTCAGTTACTGCACAGACAACAATATCCTCCATACTGAGGAGTGCTTTGAGAGCCTGCATCTTGAGATTTAGACTTCTGGTGTTGAGCAGCATTACCCTTAATTTTTTTCCATTTTTGTTTTCTAAGGAGGTGGGTTTGTCTTTTGAACCTTGCCTAAAAAAGGCACTATGGGGGAGGCAAGAGCCTTAGCCAATATCCGGAAGCCCAGTGGTGACAGATGCAAGCCATCCCTTGCGAAGCAGCGTAGCTTGTCCAGCATGTCATCCCAAGCAGACAGACATTGGATCCCCCTAGAATGACACCAGTATTTGAGCCAATTATTAAAGCTGGTCATCTTGTCTTTGTATTGTGGCATCATTCTTGGTGAGGGCAAGATGCTGCTCAGGGTCAGGGTCATACCAGCCTGGGCTACATAATCAGAGAGCTCCTCTATGTCTCTTTTCATGTAGTCCAGGGAGGTACGTCTCAGGTCATTCACACCAGCATGGACAATGACAGAGTCATATTTGTACTTGCTTTGGAGTGACCTGAGTGCGTGTGTTATGTGGTGGATCCTAGCTCCCAATAAGCAGCTCACCGTAGTAAAGCAGATCTGTGTAGTGTGCAGTCAAGTGTATCTAAAACGATGGAGTGAGGTTGAGTCTTTTCAGTGATTGTTGTATGTGATAAAGATAAGTAAAGTAAACAAGTATTTTTTTTTTAGTTTTATGAAATGTAGGCATTACAGGGCAGAAAGAGAAGAAAAGATTAACAAAAGCATGTTTAAGTTAATATCCTGTAACACTGGGATGTTTTGGTTGAGTGAGGTGTAAAAGTGCACTGATTACAATACATGCAACAGATATTTTCTCTTAATTTTGCATAGGTGAATGTCTGAATTAATACCCATGGCCTAATCTAAAAACAAACTGTGTGTGTGTGTGTGTGTGTGTGTGTGTGTGTGTGTGTGTGTGTGTGTGTGTGTGTATGAGCATATGGATTTAAAAAATAAGAAAACAGTGTGAATGCAATAAGTTTTCTCTTATCAAATAAATGTGCAGTGTGAGTTGAGATGTCTGCAGCTGAGGGTGGTTGTACTTTCAGTTTTATATTTTCATAGAGACAAGCTGACTACAGGTGCAGGCAATACATTTTGAGAAGTCTAGACATTGTTTGCTGAGGGAAATTTAAAATTAAAAGGTACAAGGGCAAGCAGCTCAGTAAGAAATAAAGTTTGAAATTATTGCAAGTGAATAAGGGATAGCATATTTCCAGGTACCTAAGTATTTCAATGCATTTACAAAAGTCAGTTCATTTTTTCTTGAGGCTAAAAGTTAATACTTTCTGACATATAAGCTGTTTTTCACATCTGGGAGGGGAATAGAGATAAGAAAATAAGAGACAGCAATTAGTGTAAATTGGAGCACAGCTTGTAACATGCACATTAGTATGGATAACTTTAATTCTAGGTTAGGTAATCCCTATGGGCACAGCTGTCAATCTGAGACAATTTTTCGTATTGTGGGATAAACTTCATTATTTGAAGATGTACACAGTTTTGTGTTTTTATTTTAAGTTACTGGTTTACATGTGGTGTGTGTGTGTGTGTGTGTGTGTGTGTGTGTGTGTGTGTGTGTGTGTGTGTGTGTGTGTGTGTGTGTGTGTGTGTGTGCGTGTGTGCATGTATGTGTTTTTTGAGGATTTTCAATAAAACAAAAAGTCTTGTGAATGTGACATATATTCAAATGAAGATGACAAGAAATAACTGTATAAAAGATCAACCTGCCAAACCTTAGTGGATGCATGTAAAACAAAAGCTGGAGATATACACTTAAAAAAGCTGTCATGTACAATGGATGAAAATAATAAATTCTTCTCATAATGGCTAAACTAACCATATTATTGTGGAATTTAAATGGTTTCACAGGTAGGGACAAAAAGGTAAGACTACTGAATGATATTACGAAGTGCAGAGTACACATAGCAATGCTATAGGAGACACATTTGGAAAGAAATGAGCATGAAAATTTGACAAAGAAAGGATTTCAAGATGGATATTCAGCAGAATATCAGGGACAATTAAATATGATTGCTAGAGGAGCTCCAATAGTGATAAATGATAAAAGAGGAAAAAAGATAATAATGGTAGATTTGTGGAAGTAAGGGGCCACTGGCCAGAGAGGAAGATTATGCTCCCATGCATTTATATTCCCCTAAAACTGCCATTATGGAAAGACAATTTTGAAAGAGCTAAGTAGCTTTCATTGGGGAATATTACTTTTAGGCTTGGACTGGAACTTGATTCGCAACAGTGAGGATGTATCTGGAGGATCTAGATGGAAAATATAACAAAAAAGGGAGATTTCTGAAGAAACTCATGAAAATATTTGGTATGGAAGACATGAATTCAGTAGTAGGAACTTGGAGAGAGTTTACATATTATTCCCCAAGGTACAATAACTGGGTTAGACTAGACAGAAATTATATTTCACAGGAACGTGTGTACATTTAATTGAAAGCTTCAACACACATCCAATAACTATTTCAGATCATGCGCCAATAAAAACGAAGATAAAATGCAAGGTAATGAAGTAAAAATGAGACACTGGTGCATCTCTACCTTCCTGTTTAAAAAGAGGAATTTAAGGAATAGGTAGTGGAAATTATTCAGAAGTTATTAGGGAATACAGAAATTTCTTCAGAAGTTATAGCTAGTGAGTGGGATAAAATAAAAGTGGAGCTTAAAATGGAGTAGAAATAAAAAAAGAGATCTGGTTAAGAAGTAACAGGAATTATTTAGAGGGCTGCCAAAGGTCAAAGTACTGGAGAATAAGGCAAATCTCACAGGAAAGAAGAGACACAAATCAGAGTGCTAAACAGAAAAAAGGGAGTATCCGGATAATAATGGAAGAGTTTAGAAATATTGCTGTTAAGCAACTGTTTGTTGATAATAACTACATAGCACAAAAACTTTTAGTGCAACAACTTAGGCAATAAAAAGTAGAAAGGGTTGTTGCCAAATGTACGGAGCCTATAACAAGAAAAATAACCAGAGATCCTGTAGAGGTATTAGTGTGATATTTTGGAAATTTTCTGAAAATTTGTATAAAGCAGAGAAATGTGGAAATCAATAAGGAGCACAAATGGAAATATTTATGCAAGACTTAAGTATGCCAAGGTTAGAGGTGCATGAGGCTCAACAATTAACAGTTATGATAGGAGGAGATGAGATAAAAGTTGTGACATATAATCAATCTGCAGGGATATCTCCAGGAATAGGTGGCATTCCTGTGGAAGTTTGGAAGCTAGGAGGGAAGAAAGTAATAAAGGTCTGGAAGGTTTTAACAATTTTTTTAAAAGGAGGGGAAGGACCAACATCCTGGAAGAAAGCTGTGGTGGCTGTAATATCAAGACAGTAAAGACCCAACAGACCCAACTTCATAGATTCATTTCAGTTTTAAACCATGATTAGAAAGTAATGCTTGTCAATGTTGTTATTGTTTTATTGGAGCTTTTCTCCCTGGGCCTCTGTTGAAAATGGGCTCACACCCAGACGGACTATCCCAATCAACAAATGTAACATAAATAAATAAATAAAATAAATAAATAATAGCTAAACAAATGGCAAATATGTTTCCAAAATTGATAGATATGGATCAATGTGGTTTTCCGGAGGGGAGGCAAACATTCAAGAACATTAATAATATAATGATGATCAAGAGGGAGACAGAATGTAAGAAAATACTGCTGCTGTTAGTGGGTCTTGATGCAGCAAAACATTCAACAGACTAAGCTGGGATTTTATGAGTAGAGAAATGGAAGGATATGCATTCCCTGATACTACATTTAATTGGGAGGCTATATGAGTGATCAGATGCAAGAATTAAGTGGGATGGTCCCTCTCTGATAAGTTGTGTTTTCATAGAGGAACCCGGAATTGGTGTGCTATTTCCCCTTTATTATTTGCTTTATATTTAGAGCCTCTGGCAAAGAAAATAAGGGCCTCAGAAATTCAAGGATATAATTGGTATGGCAATCGTGCTTTAATTGTAGACAATACTACTTTGTACATGATAAAACTAGAAAGGGACATCTCAGAGTTGCAAAATATTTTAAAAGACAGTTTCAAGTCTTTTGGGATACAAAATTAATGCAGATAAAAGAAAGGCTATAGCTATGAATTATGCCCCCACACATGATTCAGCAATCCCCATATTTATGGAGACACAATAAAATGAAGTATTTAGGAGTATGAATTTAAAAAGTGTCTGTTATGGCAGCTAAGGATATGTGGGAAGAGACTAAACACAACATAATACAAAAACTTGGAAACTGGAAGCTCTTGCTTATGGATATGATAGCAAGATACAAGCAGTAAAAATGTTTTTAGTCCCATCAATTTTATATACAGGTCAGGCATATTTATATCAACCAGAGGATAAGTTGTGGACAATAATTAATAAAGCTTTGAAGGAATTTATCTGGGAGAGGAAGAAGGCAACAGTATAGTGGGATAAGTTTATTCTTCCAACTGAACAAAGTGGTTTAGCATTACCTGACTTGAATATTTTACATCTACACAATTAAGGCTCATATGCATAACATAAGCAGAAAGCTATGGAAAGGGAGGATGATAAAAAGGGATAATTTCAAGAAATAAGGACAGAGTGGGAATTTGGATGCAGATCCTCAAGGAAAATAAAAATTGCCATACAGAATATTATATTCATAAAGTAGCAGAAAGCATTCTAAAAGCAAAGATAACATGAGAGTTGAGAAAAGAGATGCTACCAATAAGGATGATTGCAATTACAAGTACACAAAATTGGCAGGACGGGGCTGGAATTTACTGGAGACAACTGGCAAAGGAACCAAGATATTGTGAGAAAATAACAAAAATGGGAAAGGCAACAGAATGGGAGGAGACCAAGAAGGCATATGGACTACAGGCAAGACACTGTTTTAGTTGAATCTTGCACAGAAGCTGCTGTTAAAAATGAGATAATTAGTAGTGCATATAAAATATTGCATGATAACTATAGGAATAAATCAGAGGAGGTTAGAAAACATTGGGAAGAGACTGGATAAGCGAATTACAAGAGAACAATGGGAAGACATATGTATGTCTCTCAAGTATGCAACAAAGTCTAGAAGATTCAGGGATTTTGATTACAAGTGCTGTGCAGGTATTATTACACCCAAAAAGAATCTGCAGTAGTTTTCCTCAGGTAGAAGAATGATGTTGGAGGTATGATGGGGAAGAAACAGGGAATTGGGAACACGTGTTTTGAGAGTGCAATGAGTTGGCAAACTTTAAAAATTCCCTACAGAGTACTCTATCAGAAATATTGGATGAACAAATGGGTGTAACTACGGAAATGGCTCTTTTGAACTGAACTGCCTAGACATAGTAATGTCTTGCTAAGTTTAATTCTGTTGGCTGCCAGAAAAGCAATTACTATAAAATGGAAATCAAAGTCAAAAGCCAGCTGTATGTGAAGTGTTAAATATTATAACAGAGACAAAAGAACTAGAAGTGGGAAGGAGAAAATTGCATATAAATAAATGGAAATTGCTGGAACAGTACATACAGAATTGTGTTCGGGAGGAGGAAGGGGTGTGAGGTTTGAGGGAAGGCAGGAATTGAGCAATTTATGTAATACTGAATTGGTTATAGCTATACAAAAGAACATATGTGATGTTTAATGTATGTAACTAGGAACATGTTAACATGATTTGTTTTTTTATATAAATGCATGCTTGCTTATATCATAAGTGACAATTTAAAAAGTTGAAATAAAAAAAAAATCAAGCAATCAATCTTTGGATGAGTAAAAGGAAAGTATTCAAGAATTCAAAGTTAATGTAGCCTCGGTGCAATACATCGAGAAGTGAATCACTACTTCTTAAATAACTACGCAAAATTAAATAAACATCAACAATATTATAGTCACCATTGCTACTTAGTTACTCATCCATACATCCATAACATTCATTGCAGCCCATAACAATCATTCCTCTTCCTCCTTTGTCAGTCTTTATAACATTGCTAATTTCCTATAAGGCTTTTCTCTCTGTACATCTAAGGTTATATTTTTTAATCTAGTTTACTTAATTCCAAATCACAAGCCTCAACAGATGTAGCTAATGTAGGAATAAGGGAAGTACTGGAATGACTGTGTTTCTTAAATCCAGTGTCAACCAAATAATCAGTAAACTTAATGCCTTTCAAAGCATATTCAAGAAGAAGTTTCCTTCTGTATACTCCTGCAACACATCCGTTACACTGTCTCTTGCTGTAGGAATGAAAGACAAACCATCTTACAATATCTGCGTGTGAACATCTGATGATGTTCTTGTGCTAGAACTGATAATCAGTGTTTTTAATGTTGAGATATCCAACCCTGGCTTCTGCATTTTCTCATCCAGCTATAGATTCTGTTGTTTAAATCTCATTTGTTCTCTCTACATTCAGAGTCAAGTATGTACATGTCATATGTATCTCTGCATTCTGTTGTAAACTGGCCCATATTAGTCCTCTGTGCACTGAATGTGGTACCTGCACTGTACTTTCTGAAAAATCAAACTTCCCAGGTCAGCATCCATGCAAGTGAAGCATAACTGGCCAATTTAGTTAAATACCTCGCAGCTGACAGAAGCTAGGCAGAACTGTTTTTATACTCTTCCTCATCTCACTTCAGTTTTCTTAATTTGTGTCACATTCTACCTACATAAAATGAGGCATGTACTAGGCGTTTTACCATATATATATATATATATATATATATATATATATATATATATATACCACTTTCTCTCTAATGGAGTACAGCATATTCCATCACTGAAAATGTTTGAGGAGGATGTGCATAATGGAGATAATCCAGAGGAGTATACTATTTTACCTTTTTACTCATATGGACTAAGTTATGAATATTGGTGATATAGGAATGATTTAGCACCTATTTCCCCACAAATGTGCCATGCACTGCTGGAGAAAGGCGGCCCCCTTCCGTCTGCGCTTTGACCCAGTGATGAGCGGCACTCCTCACTAACCTTGTGGGCAGCTATCCCTGGGCACCTGGAGATCTGCAGCACTGTGGTATCCTTACGTTTAGGCAGGATTCTGACTTAGAGGTGTTCAGTCATAATCCCACAAATGGTAGCTTCACACCATTGGCTCCTCAGCCAAGCACATACACCAAATGTCTGAACCTGTGGTTCCTCTCATTCTTCCTCTTTAGATAATCTGTTTTCCAACTATAATATCTCTTTTCTTACAAATAATGAGACAATTAATTCTGAACAAATGGTTGATGGTCATAAGAAAAAAATATTCAAGTGCAACCTCTAACATATGATAATCTTTATTATCATTATTAGTGTATGGATGTATACATTTCCAATGGGTAATTCAGACATTATTCTATTTATAATGATCTTGTGGACTTATCTAATGATAAGAGTTTATTTCTTATCAAGCATTTGCAGAGACATAGTTTGACATAAATTATTACAGTTAAATATAAGATCATCTTTTTGAATTGACAGATTAGATCTCATTCTAGTTTTGTGAACAATGGTGTGAGCTTTCTGCAATTTTTTTCAAGGATGGAGAAGCACATTACCGCCATCTCCAGTAGCCTTGGCAAATGTTTTTGCCTTCCTAGTTTTCTTCTTTTTGCATGCATGCCCCCACTACAAGTAGAAAACAATCCTATACATTTTATTTACAGTTAACATGCCCCTTCAAAGGCTCAAATTCCACTGTAATCAGGCATTGATGCTGTGAGATAATACTTTATTTATTAACATAATTTACTTTCGATACAACATCCCCTGGAAGCTGGAGTACACTGCTTTCTTTTAGAATGTTCTCTAGCAATAAAAACTTTAAAAAACAGAAAAAAAAACCCATACACATCAAACACCACATATAAATGTGCTACAGATTACTAGGAATATCAAACAGTGCCTCAGTATTCATTATACATTTTGTGACTGTGATTTCTCTTGGTATTTGTCACTATTTAGATTACACAGGTAAACATGAATAAATGCACAGAGTTAAGAGTTGCAATGTACTGCAGCTTTCATCTACTGCAGCTACTGTACAATGGGTGTACTACTTGGATTCACATACTCATCTGGCATTTGTTTCTATACAATGGATGGACTATGTGGAACACATGTACTCATCTGGTATTTGTTATTATATAATGGGTGCACTATGTGGAACACACGTACTCATCTGGCATTTGTTACTATACCATGGGTGCACTATGTGGAACACACATACTCTTCTGGAATTTGTTACTATACTAATGGGTGCCCTATGTGGAACACACATACACACCTGGCATGTGTTACTATTCAGTGGCAGCTGGTGACTTCAAATCAAAGGGGGGCTGCAGAAGACAGGTGAATGGATGGGGCCAACAGGAAGGGGTGCAGCCAACTAGAAAGGGGAAGAGCTATGCTCAAAACCACAAAAATTGGGACTTTAATTAAATATGCTGCCCTGGGTGCCAAACCATCATGATTATCCAATCAAGACAAAATGAAGTGTAGAAGAAAAAATATATATTTCAATGCATTGGCTACATGACAGCTTACTTAATATCTAGATGGAAATAAAAAGGTTGTGAGGCATGAAAAAATAAATTACTTTTTAAATATATTACTGGAATGCCAGTCAAAATCCAGTATAAAAAAGCAAGCGGCACTCAACTCAAACCACTTCTCCATGCACTGCAGTTCTAATTATAATTTATATTCAAATTTGTAAAAGTACCAAGTAACATGCTGAAAGTATCAATCTCTGTGATACCCCCATTCAGGGCCGGCCTTAGCTGATATGGTGCCCTAGGCAAAGTATTGCTCTGGTGCCCCTTTAGCCCCACCCACACCATACTCATGAAACACCCCTACGAGCCATGCCCACAGGTAGGTCACTCCTCAAAAAAGCCACTGCAGTTATTCACTCCCCAAGAAAGTCAGTCCAGTAATTTCCTTTAATTATTACTTAAATGCATAGAAGAAAAGATACCTTGTAATAGTTTAAACTGCAAGTGAAGGTGGAAATATCCTTTAATAAACCTACTATAATCTGTTTCTCCTTCACACATACTTTACTATAAAAGTTATGTCTTCAGAAAATAGAAGCCCATGTGCCTTGGGTCAAAGGGTTGCTTAGGTTAATCTAAACAGTTTAATTTACTCTGGGGTAGGCGAGCAAGCCTTACAGCTCAGTGAAAGTAGAATAGCAACCTCTCTCCTCCCTGTGTATAGAAGCTTAAGAAAAAATAGCACAAACACAGATAGCCATTTGCTAAACAATACAATCTCGCAATGAAAACAGGCTTAGCATAAATGGTAAAATTCTCTGCCACTGAAACTGCATGTAAACCCATATATATATATAAAATGCATCTGGTCAGTAGAGAATTAAGTTTACATTTGGGCTATTTTCAAAACAGACTCCTTGCACACATTTTTGCGGCCATGCATACATGTATTTGTTCTTTGATTCAACTTCCTGATTGCATTAAATTATATTCGCTATGTAATACAGCACCACTTGTTAGAATGTGTTTTAAATTTGTAGTTTTAAGCATTCTTTAAATAAGCAAAGAACAAAATGTATAAACCAATAATGACAAAACTACCCATTTCAGAAAATTTTAACCATAAAAGGCCACTCAAGACTTCTGTTATTACAATCCACCATTATCACTCAATACAAACAATCTCTGCAGAAGAGAAATCATCTGAACAATTCCACATTATAGAAATCCGTAACTAATGAAGAGATTGCCACTGGCAAACAACTTTACAGACAAATCACTGCTTGCCATAAAGAAATCTTAAATTCTGCAGGAGACTCCATATACTCAAACAAAATTTCAAAACTGTAGAACTCCATTCCTCTAGCACTAAAAACAGAAAAACATGGAAATTACTTTAAAAAAAAATTAAATGTCACCAGACTGAAAAATTGATATGTTCCTGCATCTCACCAAGCTGACGGCCATTAACACCAACACATTTTAGCTCTTCACATCTCTATGAAATCATAGTTTATTCTGTGAAGCAGGAAGTTTGTCTGGTAATTTTGCTTCTTTTCTCTGTGTTCACACTTGCTGAATGACGATATGTGGAGCACTGGCCAGGCCTCATTATACAACAGCAAAGCATTTTAGGTGATAAAAATATTGTTTTTATGCAGATGTGAAGACATCTACACAGTGGCTGCAATACTACAACACTTTATACAGTCAGCCTTGGATTAAAGTAGGTCATCTACAATATCTAGTTGGCAGTACATCTTTACAGGGAGCATAGATCTCCTGTGGCTGCAGTTAGCTCGGAAATACAGGCAGCCTGTAACTAATGTTGTGATGTCTAGATACCACATAATCATGATCTGTCAAAAAATAAAACAAATAAATGCTCTGTTTCCAAGGGATGCCTCCTATCATGTCATATGGGGCAGGTTACAGCTCTAAAAATTTCAGCAAGCAAAAGTATTTCATCTCTGTAAAAGAAAAAAGTTCAGTGCAACAGTTGTCTGGGATAAGGTGCAATACCAAACTCCATGCAAACCTCTCAACCTCTAAGACCAAGAAATCTAGACAAAGCCATATATAATGAGAGGACAAAGCCCCGAAATAGGGACAATTTATAAATATTGTTCTTACAAACTTAGAAAGTTGATAGAATAACAGATTTTGCATTAGCATGAATTTTCTGAAGAGTATGAAGTCTGTAACTCATATCTCAGTCATTATTTCCTGACTTCAATCCTCAATGATTTGCCAGAAAACCAATTGATTTTTGAGGAGCAGACCAAAAATATGAGGCAAAAATCTGGACATTCTGGGAAAATCTGTACAGTTGAGAGGTACAACAGTTCCTACTTCAACAGGTTGCAAAAATGTACATCAGGTCAACATAGTGCAAACAAAGTTTTGCAATTCGCTGTATCTTACAAGGGAAAATACAATTAATAAAAATATGATCGCTGCAATGTACTGCTTCTATTTTAAGTGCATAAAAACAATAACTTACAAGACATTGTTTGCCTTTGTTTTAGGCAGCTCCTTCTCCATAACAGATCCAAAGTAATGCTATACAGTTGCTTACTAACACACCTTTGGTTTTGTAAAACATTAGTAAAGCATCTACAAGTCAGTGAAAAATTAATTCCAAAGGTGGTAGTCTTTACAGCATTTGGTAAAATTCTCATCACTTTGCATGTCATGTTCATTCTGGAGCTGTGCTGACAACTCCAACTAAGTTACCATATGCATTATTTACACACCAACTAATCAAATGTATTCCCTAAGCAATATACAGACTCATAAACATGTAACAGCATTTATTACCTCTCGGCACAGCTTGTTCTTCGGGGTCAGTATGATATCTCTTAATGTCTTACTTCCAGAATTGGATTCAAAACCATAAAGCAATCAAGGGCAACAGCGACACATTAAGAACACTCTTTAAATATCATTATTATTAATCTGGAAAATTGACGTGACAGGAGAATGTGAATTGGGCTTGGCATGTGTTTTCAAAAGTAAAACAGCTCTGCAAATGTAATGATTGCCATTAAGTGTAATCGGCCTCCTTTTCTCCACAAATTGCCAGATGCAGAATGCGCAGACTAAAGTTTTGAGATAAAGTAGGAGGCATTTCACAGCTACCGAATCAACATGCATGATGCATTTAAGTTGTAAACATGTTTTCTATTTATAAAGGAACAACATTCTGTACTCTGTAGCTGCTGGACCCGGGGTACTGCCAGTAACTTAACCTAGCAATAACTGCATCAGCATGACTCAGTAACCCTAACTTTCCCAAGTACTGCTTGGAGCACTCCCATACAATGTGGAATGTGACATTAAAATTCCAATGACCACCATTTCAAAAGTTTTGTAAGGTAACTTCAGTATCCCACTCTGGCTGGAAAAACATGGTGGAGTCACACTACAGCAGTTCCGCTTCCACAGAGTAAACACTGCTTATTGCTCACACACATTCATGTTCCTCCTTACAGCAGACTCTCTTACTACGAAGAAAATGTTTTTTTTTTAAAACTGTCCTGGCCAACCTGCAGCTGTAAGTGGGAGGGCACTCACCCCCCCCCCCTCCCACATGTTTCTGGCTTCCAGTTACACTTTAACAGTGCAGAGAGAAGAGCGCACACTTTCTTAATTAAAATAAATAAACTCATAAATAAAAACTGTGCCCTTTAAGAGGCTGGCTTTTACGGCACCCTAAGCGGTCGCCTAGTTCGCCTATGCCTAAGGCTGGCCATGCCCCCACTTGTAAAAATGTTTCTTATCCAAAAAAGACCTGCTGCCTGACAACAACCATCTACTTGTTTCATGGGCAAAACATGATCAAAGTAAAAAATGAACAGCAAACAAGAAACAAGCTCAAGATAAATTGCTTAAAGGATTACTGCACAGGTTATGGACCACACATGATAGACTGTCATTCTGTTTAATTTACGGGTAAAGCCTGCAAAGATGACTGCAAGTCTCCAACAAATGTAATGAGCTTCTGAAAATACTGTAATCCTGTCCTTTATTACAAATACTGTCATATGCATTTCAATATCTAAGGCTTATACGCTATCTAGTTATGTAAATATTCTCTGCATGGCAACAACAAAAAGGCTTTCAATGTTGGTAATTCTTTAACAGTATGCTTATTAAAGATACTTGCATCTTACAGTCTCAGACAAGCTTACCTGATGGTCATTAAAGCATTGCTACTTAAACACAAAGCAACAGGCACTGCAACATCATGCATTTTCTGAATAAGAAGAAGCATAAATCAACATTATAAAAACATGACAGAAAATAAGAACATTCTGCAAAATCAAGGACAGATGAAAAGCCAATTTAGTGCTTGTGTCCACCTTGGATGGGGGAATACTCTGCACACTTGCACTGCATAACTGCTCCTTGCCTTGCTTGGACACATCCAGAGTCACTACATGGGGGAGAGAGGTGCAACATGTATGTCACAATTTGAAATGTCTCTGGGGGACAGTGATGGCCCTGACACATTTGTCATACCTCTCAGCCTCACAACAAGAAATCTGGACAGAGCCATAAACAGAAGTGGGACAAAGGCCCAAAAATAAGGACAATTTTGAAATATTGCTCTTATAAACTTAGAAAGATAATAGAAGAGTAGGTCTTGCATTAGTATTAAGTTTCTGAAGGGTATGAAATCTGAAACTCAAATGTCTGTCATTATTTTCTAACTTAATATTTAATGATTTTCCACTAATTTGCCAGAAAACCACACTTTTATGCAAGACGGACCAAAAATGTGATGCAAAAATATTAAATAGCCACACAATACAGCTGGGAACCTGTCAAAGAAGGGACACTTTTTAAATATTAGTACTGTTAATTTGAGCAGCTGACAAAATAAGAGAATCTACACGCACTTCTGAAATTAAAAGTAATCTATAACTCTGATCATTACAATTATTTATTAATTGTAAACTCTCCACGTTTCCTTCCAAATTTGCCATTTTGGGATTATTAGGGGGAGAGCAACATTTTGAGCCAAAATTGGGGACAGCTGAGAGGTTTGTATATACCTAACTCTATAAAGTGATTTATTTGCGCATATCTCTCAACCTCTTAATGCAGGAAATCTGGACAAGGCCAAATATATTGGGAGAACATACAAACTTTACTAAAAATTGCTTTTGTACAAACTTAGACAGTTGACAGAATAACAGGTCTTGCTTTAGCATGCATTTTTTTCTGAAGAGTATGAACTCTGAAACTCAATGTCTGTCATTATTTAGTGACTTCATTCCTACATGATTTGCCAGAAAACCACAAATTTTATGAGGAACAAACCAAAAATAAGAAGCAAAAATCTATTCATTCTGCATAAATCTGAACAGTTAAGAGGTACAATTCAGCTGGGGCTGTCGGATTTTGCCACCCTTCCCCCCTCATAAAATCATGGTCGAATGGGGCCTCCCCCCACAGCTTTTTCAGTGCCCCATTACTTGGCTGTTTTGCCCCATTTACCATAAACACTGTAATGTGCGTACTGCTTTACTTCTACAATGATTTGGATTTCATTTCAAAGTTTTATTTTACATTTTACAGCACAAACACTAATAGACATCTGCTAAACAAAGCAATGCAGTCTCACAATGAAAATAGACAGCATTAAAACGTCTCTGCCCTTGAAACTCACATTCATTGAAACAGCACTGAAACCCACATTCAAAGAAAATACATCTGGCCAGTGGAAGATAAGGATTAATTTTGCTCTGTTTTCAAATCATAGGCCCCTTACACAGGAAACATATATGTGTTCTTTGATATACCTTCCTGATTGTATTAAATTATATTCCTTGTATAATACAGTACAATTGTTAGATGGAGTTTTAAATTTATTGTTTTGAACATTTTTTTAGTAAACAATGAAACAAAATGCATGCACCAATAATGACAAAACTGCCCAATTCAGAGCATTTACATCATAAAAGTCTACTCAAACCTCTACAATTGACCAATATCAGTAAATATGCACAATCTCTGCAGAAGTAAAAGTCATCTAAATAATTCCACATTAAAGAGATCTGTAACTAATGAAGAGGTTGCTGCTAGCAAGCAACTTTATATTTCATTGTTTCATCTACACATAAAGTGCCTGTTGCCCTTGAGGAATAAATTGCCTATGTTATATTAAAAAATGATAAGCTAGTAATATTGCAATAGGGAATGGATGGCAAACTGATAACAGGTTCATCGTTACTAGGTATTGCCACCAAAGAAGCCATTCTCAGGACTGCAGCATCCACCCCCTTTAAAAGTACAACACAGTACTGTATCAGCAATGCATCTATATATTATGGGAGTAGAACCGACAGCCTTTTGCATCAAAAGCAAGTACACTACCTGTTGTGCTATTAACAATACAAGCAGACTCATCATAAGCATCACTAAACTTCTCTTCAAGCTCTCAGCTCCTTGTAAATTCCACTCAACACTCAACTGTATCTCTCAACTTTGAAGCACAAGAAATTTGGAAATAGCCAAATTTTATTGGGGGGGCAAAAGCCTAAAAACTAGGGACACATTTTAAACAGTGCTTTTATAATCTTGGAAAGTTGCTAGAATAAAATGCTGTGTTATCACCATGCATTTCACTGCTAACTCTTGAACTCAGGACCCTGTGCACTACAGTCAGAGCAACATACTATTATGTCAAATCAGCTCTTTTTTGAAAGACAGATAGACTGAAACTTAAATGGCTATCATTTAGTGAATTTGTTTCTCACCATAGCTCTCAACCTCTTAGCACAAAATACCCAGACAAGGCCAGTAATGGGGGAATACAGCCCCCAAAAATAGGGACACATTTCAAATATTGATCTTATAAACAGAAAATTGCTAGAATAAAAGGTTTTGTGTTACCATGTACTTTTTGAAGAATATGAAGTCTGAAATTCAAATGCCCGTCATTATTTACTGAATTCAAAATCCAGAAAACCACAGATTTTATGAGGAACAGAACACAACAAAAATATGAGGCAAAAATTTTACAAGTGATGGTGGGTAGGGAATTCAAGCTCTTGCTACCTGCTCCCACGGTACAGGGTTTGAGTCTAGCCACCACGGATATTTCCTGAGTTCTCTCTAGCCACCAGGTATATTTAACTGGGGCATTTCACACACATACACATACACACACACACACACACACACACACACACACACACACACACACACACACACACACACACTACAAAAGTCTATCCAAGCTGTTAAGTGAGTATTTCCATCAGCACTATTCCTGCTGTTAAGTGAATATTTCCATCAGCACTATTCCTGCTTCAAAAGTCCATCCAAGCTGTTAAGTATCCTACCTGAGTATACATTCCATTAGAACACTATTCCTGCTTCAAAAGTCTGTCCATCAGCACTAGAAAGCCCATAAGATGAGCAAGCTCCTATCCAGCCTGCAGACATTGCAGTCTGATCCCCTTCCAGTATATGCAGTTGTAACTATATAGACTTCTGGGATCTTTGCTGTTGCAGGCTGTCTTCCTAATCCAGACTTGTCTCACCAGCAGTCTGGATTTTGTGCGCATGCTCCAGACTGGTTCAGCAGCAGTCTGGACTCAGGAAACTCTGACAGTGCACATGAGCAAGTTCTGGGACTCATATTTGTTGTTTTATCTTTTTCTTTGTTGTTTTTATTTTTCTTTCTTTTGTAGAGCTGGAGTGCTGCTATCCTGCAGTCCAATAGCTTGATCCTTCCCTGTTACTATTACATACAGTACTTTCCTCCTTTGTTTTAACTTATAGAAAGAGAACAAGATCTACATTAGCAACAGTCCACTGCTTAATGTACTAAGTTTCAAATCACATTCACTGATGTACATATTATGTAGAATGATCTGGTGTTAATATCCCTAAAACAATGTCTTTGCAACCCAAGCACAATCATAGCTATACATGAATATTAATTCTGTTTTTTTTTCCAAAATACTAATAAGCATCAACTGCTGTACTGCTTAAAAGTGTTTAAATTAGTGGTAGTATTGATAACTGATACTCATTTTACTAGCAGTCTTAATCTAATCTCTAATTACAGAAATCCTCTCATTACTTTCTCCAGAGAAGTGTGTCCTCTTGCGTGTTCAGGATAGAATATCTCCAGCAGACAGATAACTGTTGTCTAAACCATAGTGGCACATGCTTTCTAACTACTGCGTGTGTTGGGATAAATCTGTTCATCTGCCCCCTCACTGGTCAGATTTATCATCCGTACTTGAGTATAGAATGGTTTGGTTACTTGCATCTAAATAATCTTTGTCATGCATTCTTCTCTGATTATATGCCTAGTTGCACATGCTTCATGGTGTTCAGCTTCATATGGTTGCATTGCCTATAATGCATGTGTACTGCCAATAACTACCGCTACACTATACTATAAGTGCATGTATCATACAGTTCTTTACAACTCTAATGTCTTATGTCTGAAAATAATACATTTGGTTGTTAAATACTCATTTATTTCTTTATTAAATTTTGTTTGTTTACTAGGAAAGTCCAACTGGGCCATGCAAGGCCCCTTTTCATTAGAGGCCCAGGGAGACGAGCTCCAGTATTACAATTCAGTAAACAATTTAAATAGATAATCTTCTTCTTTTGGCTTTTTCCAGTTAGGGGCCGCCATAGCGGATCACCTGTCCGCTCATGAGTGGCAGTAGAATTTACGGTGTCGAGTTGCCAGTGTGGCACCCAACCTTCCACAGAAGGCACACACATGCACACACTCACACCTAGGGACAATTTAGAGTGTCCAATCCACATACAGCATGTCTTTGGGATATAGGAGGAAACCGGAGCACCCGGAGGAAATCCACGTGACCACAGGGAAGACATGCTGACTCTGCACAGAAAGCATCCCAGCCAAGGATTGAACCGGAGAAAAACAATTTAAATAGATAATAATAACAAAATCTTTGACAACAGAAAAAAAAAACTCTGATTCAACAAACTGCACAGTAATACTATTATTAAAAATGTTGGAGGTTAAGAAGTATATGGTTATTTTAAATTGGTTTGCATATCCTTTTTAAGTATTGTTCTATTTCACAAATTCAGTAATTTAGAGATTATCTCCTTAAAACAATATAGCCCAGTTGCAATTTGCCAGTTTTTTGGTCATGTCTGCAGGACTATGGAGAAATGTCACCATTTCTTTTATACACTACTACTTGAATTCTTTTGTATAGGTTTTCCTTCCATGTTCATACTAAGGCTAATGCTCTCACACATGTACAGCTATTTTTATTATGTCCCATTAGGAGCACAATTTCTTTATAAGAATAGCACTGCTGGTAGTGTAATGGTGACTGCACATATACCATTATTATAAAGAAACATTTTGTAGTTAGGTGGTTATAAAAAAGGTAAAGCATTCAGTCATATTTGGTTTCATAACTGTGTGTAATTAATTTGTCTAATATGATCAATGTATGGTTTATTTTCACTCACTGAAAACTCCATACAAATTATTAAAAAACTGCTAGCATAACAATTGCCTATGCAAAGACTGAAGACAAAGCTAACTCTAGCATGATAACTATAATCTGAAAATGAAACTATTAATTTTACCAAAACATTTATAACAACTTCATAAGTTCATAAATTCATGAGTACAAACAGTGTTCAGGCTGAGAAGCCATTGAGAAATACTGATCTTCCCAGACACATGTTGTACACTTAATCAATAGCCCACATATCAGGTTAAGTTTAATTAAGTTTGAAATTATTCAGACTCGTTGGCACTCTAATCCAAGTGGGTAGTTTGAACTGCACCAGGGGTATCTGCATGTTTAAATGATAGCCTAACTTTAGTCTTAAATGACATCATCTATAAATTTAAGTTAGTACTTCTAAGGGATGCCTTACCTTGATATAAGTTAATATTTAGCATTGCTTGAAGTAAAGGATCAAAAATTACCTTACATGCTAGTATAAATTTACTTCTAACAAATAATGAATGCTGTATAATTTTAAGATCGGGGTAACTCAGAATACAGAATTTTTTTTGTAAATCTTCTCTGCAGCTTTTCAAATGTGTTAACTCATCTTTAGTATAAATACCAAGGGAATGGTTGTACTCAAGAGTTGTTCTTATACAGACAACTGCTTTCTCTGTCAACAAGATTATTTTTGACATAATCCCTAGTTATTTCTTGGTTTGATTTCTTAAAACATCAACATATTTTCCAAAGGAGAAATTATTTTAATTAGTATACCAAGGTACTTTTAAGGGTCAATTTCCTTTAAACTTGTCTTTAAAGAAATATGGTGTTGATATTAGGCTTGCTAAAATACAGTATGTAACAGTTGCCTGTGCTAAATTTAAGGCAGAGTCTTCCATGGTGGTAATTCTAGATTATTAAGTGTTGAGTCTTTGCATCTACTTCCTTAGAGATACCAAAGCCCTCTTTAAGGTCATCCATATATTTACTAATCTAACAATGTTTATTACATAATAATTAATGTATAGTTGCACAAGCATTGCTGAATAAAGTGGAACCCAGTACAGATCCCTGGAAGCACCAACCTTTACTGGTAAGTAATCAGCATATGTTTCATTGATAATGACTGATTATGTTCTTCCATGTAGCCAAGTCATAATCCACCCTATAATATAGGGATTATTATTTGCATTCATCAATACTCTGAGTATAACTATATGAGGTAAAGAACTGAAGCCTTTGGCCAAGTCAATATAAATTACACTCAGTGTCAGACCTTCATCTAATGTTAAATAAATCATTTCATAGAATTCAATTATATTTCTTAAGGTTGATTTACTTTAAAAAAATCCATACTGATATATGACTAACAATCCCAGACTGCAACACTGATTGATGGTATCTATAATACAATACTCAAAGCATTTAACAAGGATTGAAATTAAAATTATCAGTCTATAGTTGTGAACCTCATCTTCAAAAATTCTTTCAATGTTGCATAGCCAAATAGTTTCCTACTTCTGCCACATCATCTGGCCAAACAACACTAGCTAGAAATGTTTGTAAAATTGAGTAATCAGTCAAACTGTAGTTATATTTTTGTGTCTAAATTCAGTTAAAGGTAGATTAGATATTTCTGATTCACCAGTGTTATTATCTGAGGTGCCTAGAAGTAGATTAACTGAGAGATTGTGAATTCTGTTTAACACATTGATGGCCACAACATCTGATATATGATTTCACATATTTTTCAAAGTCATTTGCTGCAGGACATGGCAAGGGATTATGTTAATGAATTGTTTGGAATATACACTCTTAGCACTAAGTTTACTTCAATTAATATATGGGTAATTAAAATAATCTATTAGCAGAGAGTTACTGTATCCAATGCTAAAATAATCTATTAACAGGGAGTTACCATATCTAATGCAGTTATGTAAAACCTCCAATTAATGGGAACAATATGCAGTCTCCTATAACAAAATATAACACTACAAGGAATTTTATTTTGTGTCAAATGTGTATTTCTGGTTTCACATTCCAACAAGTTGTCTGTAGATTTTGGGAATGCTCTAAAACTAAAATCAGAACCCCCAACACATCTAGCTTGATCACGTAGGCATTCAAATTTAGTGAAAGCAGGAAAACATATCGTCCCAGTATGCTAACATTCAGTAATGGCTGACAGTCTATGGTTGATTTTGCATCATAGTCTTTAAAGTTATGATGTTTATTGCTAGAAATCTGGGCACTATAGTAATAACATTTCATACATTTATCAAATCCTCCTGAAATCGACTATGATTTTTTGTCACGTATTTCTCCTATAATATATTGGAGTTTTTTTAAATTATTTTATTTGATAAAAATTCATCACCATAGGGACAGAAATGTAATTTAGCCATTGCAAATAAATGGTAGTCTAGTTTAGATTCTTCATAGCATTTTATCAGCCTGATATTATATGCTAGCCATAGTTGTCCAACTGTGTGTTGAAAATTGGGGCTTTGGTATAGGTGTAATCAATCCATTCTGAACAAGGCATAATTTCATTCAAAATAAGCTCTATTGAACTTTTTATAAAGAATTTCATTTATATTTAATATTGCATTCCTCATATGATTTGATTTAATTGGATAAGATACAGGTCATTTGTTCCAACATGGACAAACATTTGTGATGTTTATTGCTAGAAATCTGGGCACTATAGTAATAACATTTCATACATTTATCAAATCCTCCTGAAATCGACTATGATTTTTTGTCACGTATTTCTCCTATAATATATTGGAGGTTTTTTTAATTATTTTATTTGATAAAAATTCATCACCATAGGGACAGAAATGTAATTTAGCCATTGCAAATAAATGGTAGTCTAGTTTAGATTCTTCATAGCATTTTATCAGCCTGATATTATATGCTAGCCATAGTTGTCCAACTGTGTGTTGAAAATTGGGGCTTTGGTATAGGTGTAATCAATCCATTCTGAACAAGGCATAATTTCATTCAAAATAAGCTCTATTGAACTTTTTATAAAGAATTTCATTTATATTTAATATTGCATTCCTCATATGATTTGATTTAATTGGATAAGATACAGGTCATTTGTTCCAACATGGACAAACATTTTATTACATCTAGGTTGAAATTTGACAAACCTGTGGCCTTGAGTGTTAATTAAACATAAGCCTGATAAGGCACTGACTGTGATTTTATTCTTATCTAAACTGCATATACATGTTGATGCTGGTTTAATAACTCTCCTTCTTATGCTCAGAAGTTTTGGCTGACACCCACAAACATCTACCACTATTTGCTGAGATTACAAGGCTACATCATTAAAAAAAGTCGTCATGACCAAGATGATGCTTAGGGCTCCCTGAATGATGGCACTTTCCAGCTAGCTATTTCATATGGAATGGGTACAATCCCTGGAGGAGAAGAATGAATTAGCCATGTCCAAAAGGGGTCTATATTAGAACATTGAAGTTTCAAAACTTCGAATGTTCTAATATTGAACCCTATTCAGTGAAAGCTGAAAATATAGAAGCAACAGAAAACCAAATTTTTTCCTAGGGAAAGAATTTGGTTGTCCATTTCTGTTGCTTCGGTATTTTCAGCACTGTGGTGGAAAGTCACGGGTCGGGTTCAGGTAAGTGTGCAATTGAGTGCGGGTTAGGGTAGTTAGGATTAGGGTGCGGGTTAGGTATGTGTGCGATTGTGTGGAAGTGAGGGTTAGGGTGGGTTAAGTGATTTAGGGTTAGGATGCAGATTAGGTAAGTGTGCAATTGTGTGGACATGAGGGTTAGGGCGGGTTAGGTGAGTTAGGGTGCGGGTCAGGTAAGTGTGCGATTGTGTGGACATGAGGGTTAGGGCAGGGTAGGTGAGTCTGTGATAGTGACGGTCCTTAGGGTTAGGGTTTGGGTTAAGGTAAGTGGATAGTTAGTGGTGTGTGTAAAATTTAGTGTAGAGCTAGATGTAAGATTTTAGGTGTATGTGTGTGGATTGCTATTTGTTTGGTGTGCTTGTGCTGTGTGTAAGTGTTTTGGAACAGCACATCTTTTCCCTAGGAAAACATTCGCTGTTCTGTATGTTCGATGTTTTCAGCTTTCTCTGAATAGGGTTCAATATTAGAACATTCAAAGTTTTGAAACTTCGATGTTCTAATATAGACCTGTCCAAAAGATGTGCAATGGAGGAGACTTGGTGGTCTTCAGACATGGGAGCAAAAAGCACATAGAAAGAAAAAAACTCAAAACAATTTAAAGGGTGTTAAATATATTCCCATACTGCTACTTTCACAATTTATTCTTCATCACTATACAAAACGTTTCCTTTTTCCATAACAAAAAAAAACGTCATTCTTTCCAACTTACTTAACTTTATATTATTATATTTATAGTGATTCTTTATAATAAGAATAGGTATCTAAAATCATATATAAACTATTTCAGATTTGCAGAAATTATACTGCAGGTATTATGTTTATATTTCCATTCTATGTTGCAGTGACAAAAAAAAACAAACAAACAAAAAAAAAAACAGATGAATAGGTTAGGCAAATTTCTTCTCTCTCCATACTTTTAGTCACATGCCTAATTTTGTCTCAAAAGTTTGTTCCATCCTACCTAAAAATGGACATTTCTAAGTTCCACATTAATAGAGTTAGTATTTAAAAAGTGTCCCTAATTTGGGACCTTTTCTCTATCGATTTTTTGCTTTGTACCTAATTCTGGAGATTAAGGTTGAGCTACAGTGACCTGTTCTAAAATGCTGTGAATTACTATAATTTCTTTATAAACTTTGTAAATGGCAGGTGGGATTCAGAGAAATTATCACCATAGTGCTATTATTGCTTAAATATGTACATGCATTCATAAATATATTTTAAGCATGGGCATTAATGCCATTCAAGCCTGCCAATATACCAAACAATTGTTCCCATAACAAATGTTCAGGCTGCTCTTACAAATTATCTACACTAGTGCTTGCTTTAATGGAATTTAGTAGTCTGTTCTATGCATCAGCTGCTCTCTCAGAGAACCAATTTGTCCACTTCTCATTCCTATAGAATCTTCTTCCTAGGTTGTCTGATGATTCTCTACTACTTTTTGATAACCTAAACATTCCTAGGGGTAGTTGTGTCTAAGAATAAGATCTCCTCTTAAATATCTATAAGAGACACTGTACACGTTTAGATATTTTAGTCTCTCATAATAACTTAAACTACCACAGCCATATATGCCCTTGGTATATTTCCACTCAACTCTTTCCAGTTTACTCATGTTTGTTTTCTTATAAGGCTTCCATACTGTTATTCTATACTCAGGTTTGGGTATAATGTAATTAACAAACAATATCTTCATCATTTCTGATTTCCTAGACTTTATAAATCTTTGTATGCAACCTATAGTTCTATAACTATCATTAAGCAATTGGTTGCTATGATTAGAAAAACTCAAAGCTGGATCTACCCATATACTCAGGTCCTTAAATGAATCCTCAATCGATGTGTGCTGTATTAAGTGTCCATCTTTCAGTTTTTATTTCCCAAATTTTGTAGGCTTAGTTTTTGATATATTTATCAATATATTATTTTCCTGTACTCAAATGGTCAATTTAGTCAAGTTCCTTTGCAGACATGCCTTATCTATAACACATGTAATCAGTTTACCCAGTATCAAGTCATTTGCATACAGACTGTAGAACATCTCCGATGAAAAAGGTCTGAACGATACAATCTAAACAAGTAAGGGCCTAGGACAGAGCCCTGTAGGACACCCTGACTGCAACCAAGGATTTCACTTATTAAGAGTACATCAATACTTGGGTATTTTAATTTATTGACCAGTGTTTTGTGTATTACCTTGTCAAATGCAGAAGTTAAATCTATATAAATTACCTAACAGCACAATTTTTCATTAAATTGTTATATAATATCATGTTACAGGTAGTAATAGCTCTATTTTCAACATATGCATGTTGATATGTGGTTTCAAGTCCCAACCTATCCAGTTCTGACAATAACTTATCCAATATTACCTTCTCCATTATTTTTCCACAACATGAAAGTAGATTTAAGGGTCTATATGACTCTGGGTTTATCCTACTCCCCTTTCCCTTAAAGATAGATTTAATAAGCACGTCTCCAGTCTTGACGAATCTTCTCATATTTATATGACCTAGTAAATAACAAATATAATGGTACTGAAAGCTATTGTTGAAATGTTCTCAGGCTACTATAATTCTGTATCCTCCCTGTGTTTTATTTTGATCCAGTTTGCATAGTTCTTTTAAAATATAATCTAATTTGATTTCAGTATTTGAGATTACCTGGATGTCACTAGGATAACTTAGCTCTTTGTGGAGCCAACCTATTTTGTATAAGATTGTTTAAATATATCTATAATCTATTGTGTCAGAGAATAACTTTTAGAATCTACACACAGTTTATCAATTTGTATCTCTTCACTCCTTCCACATCTTAGGTACCTACAAAATGGTTTCCTATTATGCTCAATATCTTTATATAAAATTTTTTCAAGTTTTTCTTGAACTTGTAGCTCACTATGCTTAATTTGTTTGCCCATCTTGTTTTCAAGGTTGTAGTTCAACCTCTTTTCCATTTCTTATATTTTTTGTCTGTCTCCTTAATCAGGTATATTGTTCTTATGGAAATATATCCCCTAACATTGTATGCCTAGATCCTGATGTTAAACACCTTATGTATTTTTTTGCACTCAGACAATTTCTCTTTCATAACTTTCCACATTCCATCTGCAGCTTTTCCACTGAATGTATCACTCCAATTAGTTTTACATAGTGACTGTTTTGCTTCCATATAATCTGTTATTACTCTTCTGTGCACTGGTTTAGATTTCAGTCTGGAAGAATTATCTAGCAACAAATTAACCTTTTAGAACTGCATGACCACTGCACATCAACTGAGCTAAACCATGATATGAAGTAACAGTAATTTCTTTAGGAACACAAACAATGCTCGTATGTACCATTCCCTGGCATATTTTTTTTTTTTTTTTTTTTTTTTACAATCTGAAGCAATTGTTATTCCTGAAACATATGTTGTGAACAATTTCCTTACTAATGTTGTTGAATCAATATTTTCCAGTCTGTTGCTGGTAAATTTAAGTTCCCAGCCACACTATCATTCTTCTCGCTTGTATTTCATGGAAGAAATATATGAATTACTCTAGGTCATCAACATTTGACTTTGGTGGTCTATACATTCCAGCAGTTGTTATATGTTCCAGGGTTGTCTTTATTGTCACAGTTACACAGCCTATAGTATTTGTGCTATCACTGAATATGTAATAATCACGTCTCACCTCTACCTGATTTTTTTTTGTTAGGATGTCTGTTACAGTAAAAAAAACATTTATTCCCTGACAGAAGTCATTGTCCTTTAACCATGTTTCACAAACAGTAACAACATCAGTCTTGTGGGAATGTAGCAACTTTTCCAAAAAAAAAAAAAAACTTTATTAATGCTCTTATCATTAATAAATAGTCAGAGATGCAGCAAGTTTTGCTATCCGTAAACTGCTAAATTTTCAACCTGGCAAAAATTCTGTTTTGTATTTGTCTGAAATTGCAAAATACCTGCTGCAAATATTCTCTTCCCTGATCTTGAAAATGCATGCCATTCTGTCTGAACATGTGTGTCCAAAATTAGGCTTGGATACTCTACATATTTCCATTTTTTTAAAATGGGACATTTTTTTCATGTAGGTTTTTACCCAAGAAATCTTTTAATTCACAATGACATGACTCTCCTTTCTATATGTGATTTTGTGAAAAAAAAATCCCAACAACTGTACATGCTATGATATCTAAGAGAGCTGTTGGTTCCCTTCTTACAATGAATGAGTCCCAGCAGATTAGATTGTTTGTACTGATATGAATAAAAATAGATCTGTACTTCCATACATTAAGGCATTCTAAGGCCTGCTTCACATCCTCTATTTTTGCTCCTGGCAAGCATAACACTATTTGATGTTCATTATCCTCTCTGCAAATGTGACTGCGGTGGTGGTGGTGCTGCGGTAGCGTTGCCGCCTCACAGTAAGACGTTGTCCTGTTCGATTCTCAGCTAAAGCGTCTTCTGTGTGGAAACATGCGTGAATGGGCATACCTTCGTTGAAGGTTGTGCATCAGAGCTGGCAATTTGGCACGTAAAAATCTACTGCCAATCATTAGCAGACCGGAGTTCCGCTGTGGCGACCCCTAACCGGGAAAAGCCAAAAGATACAACATCCTCTCTGCAAATGTAAGTATCAGTTCCTTATGGGAAGTTCTAGTAGTGCTATTGGTGCTTCATTAGCATGTCTCTGAACTGTACACAGTACAGTTAGAAGTAACTACGCAAGTGGTCCACGTACAAACTCATGTAACACTGCTGCACAGGCACCTACAATCACATGTATACACACAGACACACATGCAAACTCACATATACTTAGACAGTTGTACATACACAGGCACACACACAGACTACTCTAACCATGCCCCAAGATATAGACACAGTCAAACTCGCATGCACACATGCCGAGACTGCTTCAAGCACACAAACACGATCACACACATCCAGACACACACACACACACACACACACACACACACACACACACACACACACACACACACACACACACACACACACACACACACACACACACACACAAAACAGGACTGTTCCAAGCATGCTCCAACATGGCATATGCATATTCACACACCACACACCACACGCACGCGCACACACACACACACACACACACACACACACACACACATACAGTTTCACAGTACTTACCTATGCCATGCTAACAGCACTTGTGCTGCCATAGGTGTGAATGAGTGTGCACTGTCAGAAGACATTTTGCTCCTCAAACAGCACAGTGAAGCTTCTCTTTGAATTACTGTGCTGTATTATTCTGCTCCCAAACAATACATCAAAGATGGAGACACACCTACAGACTGCCACATTTGGATGAAGCTTTCTCAGCACAATCACAGTCATGTCTTGTGCAGGAGCATTCTTACTGATGTAGTACTAAAGTGGTCTTGAAGTGTTGTCTCATAATACACTGAGCAATCCTGTGGAAAAGAGGATTGCATAGTGCATTATGTATTTCTGAATACAACCTTTATTTTGATAATATTTGCAAACTTTCTGTATCTTTTCTTACATTTTCATACTGTATTCAGAATTTTTTGTATTTTTGTCATTCCTGAGCTGTCTCTGGTATTATGTCCAAGTAGTATCTGAGCTACCTGTGGACATCCAGAATAAGTCAAATCCCCCTTTGTGATAGGTTCTGGAAAATACAAGGGGAATAATAGATTAGATAAAAGTTAATGCTGAGACTACTGAGTTATAAAAGAAGGATTTGTTCTGAAAAAAACCCTCTTCCTAGGAAGAAAAAATGAGGTAGGGTTTAGTCACCACAGGAGCTTGTAACTCTCATGATATTCATCTTGAAGAAGTCAGAGAAAAGAGAAACAATTTTTCAAATAAGAACTTCAAATAGCATGATGAGGTGGTTCAAAAGGAACAAATGTGAGTTTAAATATTTTCCATTTAAGAAAATCAAAATAGCTTGATGATCTGGTTCAAAAGGAATGTATGTCAGTTTTTTAGACACAAAGTTAAGATCTTAAGGAGGAGCCATCAGTTTTCTAGGCAGATGAACTAGTAAACCCCCTTTCAAAAACTGTTTGAGTTGAGAACAGGTAAAGGGGTGGGTGGATTTCAGGGCAACCAAGCAGAATAGGCAAAGAAATAAAGGACAGTAACTCAAACAAATAATCTAGAACCAAAGGCAGCCAGGCTAGAAATGGTCCTGGTTATTAGAATGCCACCAAATAGAAAAACTCCTTCTCTTACCCCTACCTTATGTTCTAGGACAGATATTTTGTCTGCTTCAGTACCTGTTATGTGTTCTCACAAAAAAAGTTGCCTAAAAGATCTAAAAGCTTATAGTCCAGTCAGTTAGTTGAAGTATATACAGATTGGAGTGTACCAAATAACCCCTGAAACGAGTGAGGAATTTAAGTAAGAACTACAGAGCCAGATTCAAAAGGGAGTCCTTTGGGAATTTTAGAGGTACCCTTGGTATCAGTAAAAAAGGTGGAAAGGCATGAATGTACAAAGCCCGAAGATTCAAATGAGCAGAGATGCAACTTCCCAGGCAATCATGACGATGTTGCAAACATCATAGGCATAGCTGATTCAACCAGTAACCTGGGCCTCTAACATGAACCAGTGTTCCACCCCTTCAGCTCTTCAAGTGAAGAAAAACAAAACAATGATTGGATTATTACAATTATATCTATAACTCCCCCATCTCTTTATTGCAATCAAAAATGGACATTAGTTGTAGTGGCACACCAATCAGGTGGCCAGACGCACAACCCCCCCCCCCCCCATTCTGCCTAAGCTATTCAGGTCCTGTTTCTGTGCCCTGCCCCCAACAATCCTTCAACTTATTTTAATAAAGTAAATAAATAAATGAATGAATAACATCTTCTTTTAAACTGTAGTAAAGAGTTGCTACAGTTTATACCCTGTCTGAATGGAGGGCTTATGCTTTCATGTTTTAATTAAACGAAAAATCTTCTTTTTAAACTGTAGCAAACTGCACAGAGAGCATATGCTTTAGTTAAACAAAATGTAGCAAACTGCTTTCTACAATGTAGCAAAACAGTTGCTACAGTTTAGACCACAAATGAGTGCAGCAGGAGTCAGATATTGCATTGCATTAGAGAGAGAGATTGCGATCGGCTGATTGCGCCTCCAAAACTTGGTGCCCAGGGCAGTTGCTTCTCTCACCTGGCCCTAGCTATGCTACTGGCAAATGTGATAGGATGTGTTAATTTGCAGAGATCCTGAAGAACATAGATGATTTAAATCCTAAAGAGCATTGATAGATGCAAACATCTCTTTGAAATTTATAAGTTGTTATATGTGTCCTTCTTGTTCTACAGATCATGTACTTACAACCATTTTGATACAGTCCCTGAAAAAAGTCTGAAGCACTGATTGTGAAAGATGAGCAAGGAGGCGGAATGGAGGGAGGGAGATATTGATGATGAGATACTTGGTCCACCTACCACTGTAACTCTAGTCTTACAAAAACCAACATTTGAGTCTAAAAGGATAAAGAATATTGATTATGAGACCAGACTAACCAGAACTACCATTGGCATTTTCCATGTAAACTCTAAGGCAGGGGGGATCAATGACAATCACAGAGGTCATGAACAGCAGAATCCTGAGATATCCCAAAGCAGAAGACTGTGCCTGGCTTGAAAAGATTAATGTTTTCTTTGTTCAGGTCTGTTCTACCCCAAGGAAGACTCTCTTTATAAGGATTTATTCAAAGACTACAGAGAAAATATAGCCTGTGGGAAGGAAACAAAGATGATTTTGGAAAGACATGGCAAAGAATTATAACATTTGGGGTAGAAAGTTTGCAAATCAGAGGACTGTCTGAAAAGAGAAAGATGTGAATGCCTTACAGTTTGCAGTAAGCAAATAATGAGGCCAGGCACTTTGCAAAGATTGCCTGTAGAGTTAGACTGACATGTAAAATCTTAAACAACATGCAGTTTGGAATGAGATGATAATCATCTTTTAAATCTAATGTTAGGATCAAACTGTGGACAGTAACAGAGGTAACAAGGAAAGGTTGAGGACTGTTTTCCAAGTTCCTTCTTTCTTTGGCACCAGAAGATTCTTGCGTCTGTATTATGACACACTGAGACATCACCTCCAAAAGTGGAAGAAAGAAAAAAGTTTGGTTTACAATATGAGTTGCCCCCCCCCCCCCCCCCAAAAAAAAAAAAAAAAAACAGGAGTGGGCTGTCACTGCTATCCGGATTCCTGTAGTAATTTTCTTAGAACCTACCTATCTGAGAAAACATGATGCCACTGGAAAAAATGAAGGCCTAAACTGGGGTATAGATAATGAGATGAGATTGCAAGTTAGGAGGGGGTTAAGTAGTCAGACTGTTTCCACTGTCTACACAAGTGGGAGGTTTCTGCCATTCTTCTTAGAGTTTCTGTGCCATTAAGTTTTTTTCCTAAACTGCTTGTTTGATCCTTGCTAGAGTGGGTCTATATTATAAACTCGACAGCTTAAAACAGCGGATGCTCTTTTATCTAGCTTTAAACATCAAAACCACTAAATAGCAAAGACATGGAACAGCAATTTTTTCCCAAGGAACAGAATCTTTAGCTTAAGGAGAAATAATGAACACTCCCGTCCTTGCTGTTCTGATTAGGAATCAGTGACAAAATAGAATTTTTGTTCTCTTTTTTAACTGTCAATGGAGAAAAAGAAGTACAAATATTTATGACTATTTTTTTTTCTTTTTTAATAGTTGAGAGAGAGAAAAGGAAAATAAATATTTATAGATATAAGCAATCCCTTTAGTAAGCTCAGTAAATCTTCTGTGTTCAAGAGGCGAAAACAGGAAAAGTCTCATATCTAACAGGTTTTGCTTTCCTGGGAAACTACCTGGAAAAAGACAGACCCATGACAGGAGTACCTTAACTTGGGTAAGCAATAAAAATGTATCTGTTACCTCTGCACAGACTGACAAGAATGGTTCTCTCTTGCCTAGGAAGGAAAAACAGACAGCTGCAGAGGACATGACTAATGCTCAGTGCAACACCAGATGGTCCAAGAGACAATGATAAGCGGTCTGAGGAATCCGGTCTGGCTGCAACAGAATCACCTATCACAGGCTGAAGCAGTGATACAGTCATCTGGACCCAAGACTCCTAAGAAATACATTTGTTTACTTCTTGCAGATGGGTCAAGGAAGAACCAAGGAGACAGATATCTGCTCCATGGTTCAGGTGAAAAGAGTATCAGCAAGGGAAGTAGCAGAGCCTGTGCAAGCTGCTAAACAAGAGACCATCCAAGTCAAAAATTTAAAAAAATGGTCCCTAATTCTACCAAATCCTGCTACAAACACAATTATTCTACATAGCAGTATAAAAAATAATCAGTTACGGCACTCTTAACAGAAAAAAACTGTTCACATGTAAAGAGAGGCCAACAATTACATTTCCTAGCTAAAGGTAAATAAGTTTTCACAGAGAAATATAATTTTTCTTCATAAAAAATAATTTAGTGGAAGGTCTTTCCTCGGAAAGGAACTTATCTGCCCAGCTTTGAAAGATTGTTAGCCATAGGTCAGCTCTACAAAGACCACACCAGGAGCTCACTTTGGTGATGAGAAAGTTGTGAAGCTATTTTTTGCTGCTCTAACTGCCTTTTATATGGAATTCTGCTTGCGCTTCTGTCAGTTAGAGCACAGGAATGCAACCCTTACACTTTGAAAATGTGTCTGGTGGTCATTTCTGCATTCATATTTGATGTTTATTTTTTACACCCACACCTACCTTTCAATCAAATGTGCATTCATTATTTTGAGTTGTAACCATATAAAAGAAGGAGAGAGAGATAAACATATATATATATATATATATGCTCGACTGCATCTTACACCGAATCCTAATTTGGTGAGCATACTTGTGCGAAAGTGCTGTTCACCGAAGCAGCACTTTCGTGTAAGTATGCTTGTCGTTCCGGTCGTATTACGAAGCGGTAAGGTAAAATTCCCTTTTCCTCACTGTAGTGCGATCTTGTAGTGAGAATATTAAAGTAGAGGGGTGTGGGGGGGTACAGGGGGGGCCTCCCCCCTGCATTCAAGTAAATTTAGTGTTTTTTTTTTAACATACTTTAACGAAAGCGCTTTTTCGATGAAAGCACTTTCATTAAAGTGTGTTCGGTGGTTTTGGATTCGGGCTTTTGAACTTTCGTTCAAAAGTCCTAGATCCATATACATATATACATATATATATATATATATATATATATATATATATATATATATATATATGTGTGTGTGTGTGTGTGTGTGTGTGTGTATATATGCATGTATTTACATATATATAAATTAAACCATGAGAAAACTGATACTTCATAAGCACTTAAGCTGCTGTTGAGCCTCCTTAAAATTAGGGAAAAAAAGAACCACAAACTTTAGACAGTTTCAAAGTAGTCACGCACTTATAACTTGTCTAGAAATTAATATTTTTTTAATGAATAATAAAAAAATATTAAATAGAGGACCGGTTTTGCCCTTAACTGAGCTTCATCACATCTAATTCTAGTTTACATTACATGCATTATTTATATGTTTTACTGCATAATTCATTATCAGTGAATCATAAACGTTTCCCTTAGGGTGTGCCAAGCTGAAGTAGGATAGGTCTTATCTTTAATCGCTGATCTGCATATCTCTTCCTACTGGTAGCTAACAGGTTATAGCATATGTGCTGTATTCCCATCCTATGTAGCTAGTGTCTAATTAAAACAGACACTCTATAGAACTATTAATACTGACATCATCTTGCCTAGATACAATAAGTAGATGTTATTTGTCATATTTAAAAAGGGTAGCAAGTACTAAAAAATAAATGACAGATTATTGCCTTTAAGTATTGTACTATTGTAATCATAAATGTAGCTAGTCAGAACTACATCTATCTGTCTATCTATCTATCTATCTATCTATCTATCTATCTATCTATCTAGCTATCTATCTATTTCTACATATAGATAGATTTATGTAACTTCATTGAACGGCACAATTGTCGACCTTCGACCTGCATAATGTCAACTCCAAATGATCAGCATTATGCACATTGACATGCTACTATTCCTGCACTGAGAATGACTGTAGGTAGATGCAAAGAGTTTTAAACAAAAGACAGAAAAAAATGAAAAAAATATTGTTTTGTAACACCCCACACTCCTCTGCTAATTATATATATATATATATATATATATATATATATTTATATATATATATATATATATATATATATATATATATATATACTAACTTTGAGGCAAATTTGTCAAGCCTGAGAATCACCCAATCTGCTACTTTTGTCAGCAGCAGTCGACAAGTCATTTAGTCTAACAAATTGTGTCAACTAAATTACTCATTCTCCAGCTGTGTTAATCACCATTCAGTCTCCCTTATACTAGCTAGCCTGTTGTTTCCATTTTGTTTCATCAATGTCAGCACTATGCCTCTTATATTTATCTTTAAAAAATCCCAATCAATCCAAATATGTTCCTCTTCCTCCTATGCCCCAGTATTTCCTAGGACTTCACAGATTTCAATCATAATAAGTCAAATTGCCAAATCACTGGTGGAGCAGTCCTTTTACAATCAATTAATGTGACGGTAACTGCTGTAAGATCTGATGATATATCTGGAAGAAAAACAATTTTTTCTGTATTCAAGAAAAGGTCATTGATCTAAGTGGCTAGCTGTGCCAGCCTTTGGAGCCATATAGGAGTATTTTTCTGTGAGATACATCATTCTACATCCGTCCACCTACTCAAAAGCATGGCTGTAGCTTTCCTGTTTCTATATTTCTATCTGTATGTTCTGGTGGCCTATCTATGGTGGGAACAACTACCATGTTGAAATTTTCCTTATTTTCTCTATTATCTTATAAAATTCAATAAAATGTGTCAATGTCATCCACAGTTCAGCCATAAAAATTCCCAGTCATAAGCATTTGGTTTGCCATCTTCACAATAACTATGGTTCACTTACCCACATTATCATTTACCGCCTTTACTTTGGGCCATCCAAGGCAGTTATGTAAAAGATTTGCCGCCCCTGTTTTGTCTGATACAAATAACTTGCACACTCTCAAACATTTTATAACCTCCAGAGGCCAAGTTTATCATTGAACTTTAATTTAGTTTCTTGTAAAAAAAAAACAAATGGGCTTTAATTTTATACGGATAGTTGAAATTACCTTTATTTTATATGGTGTTGATATGTCCTGCACATTAAGTGGCTAAAACCCTAAATGTCATTAGCTTTACTGCAGTGCACCCATACCTTAATTGACCTAGTGGAGTATGTAGGAGATCTTTGGTGTCTGATCCATGGCCATCCATTTTCACTTCCAAGTCCCTGAAGAAACTAACTCTGTACTGATCTTTATGCATGCCCTTGTAAAAGTGTTTTTAATACAACAGGTTGCCTGCAGAAGGGTTTTAGCTGCAGACCCAATCCACCTTCACCTGGTTCTTGGCGGTCACTCTCTAACAAAACTTGTAAGTATTATTATTGAAAACACTGTTTTTGCTCTCATTTTCCAGTATTAACCTAGGAAAGCATCATATTCATAATTAAACAAATATAATACATTTTAACTAAACAAAATAAACATGTCCGATTATCTCACAAAACATCCAGAAAAGAGTGCACTTGTCAAATTTGTAGCAGACAAGAAAAAACACATACTTATAAACATCTGTTTACAATTCACAGATGTTTACTTATTGTATCACACATAAAATGCTTAATTAATATTTCAGAGAAGAGTCTGATTCCATTCCATGCTTATCTGCTGTATTAACTGCTAGACACTAATGGAATTAAGGTCTAGTACTGCCTCAAAAGAACGTGCATTGTTCATTACGGAAAGTTACCTCCAGCCACCTCTGTGTCTGCTCAGACATGTTCAAAAAAAAAAAAAAAAAGACAGAGAGGTTTTATGACCCCCTGGACACATTTTAAGATCCTAGGCATTGCATTTATGATCCTTATGTATTCAGAATGAGAATCACATCACTTGAGCCAACTAGGGTACTAATTCTAGCATCACCAGTACTCATGCCATAAGGATTCAAAAGAATCTGCCACTGCTGTCTCAATTTCTGGCCCCTGAAAATCTATATATCCAACTCTCAGTCTTCCTCATCTGAACTCAGTAATGTAGATAATGGGTCAGAGCAGTTAGATACCTCCACCTTGATTGTGAAGAATGTCCTAGATTTTGCCTCATATTGTTGGTGTTTACCTTGTAAAATATGTGGTTTTCTGGCAAACCTTTTTAGGACTGCACTCATTAAATAGTGATACACATTTGTGTTTCAGATTTCATATCTTTCAGAAAATGCATGCCAGTGGAAAACCTGTTACTCTAGCAACTAAGCATATAGCACACCACTGTCAATCTGTTATTCAATGGGTGGTTACTTATTTCACAAGTTCTCACAGCAAAATGCAGTCATTTTAAATGTATGATGCTGCACAATAACCATTATGTTTCTGTTGTTTATTTGATTGGGAACCAGTTTTTCATTTTCTTTGCTCATATGTTATTTGATTAAATCTTCCACTGTGTTATCCGGAGCTATGAATGAAATGTATTAAAACCATCCAGAAGTAATACATACGAACCTAAGTATATTACTTTTGGTTGCTTTTAATGAACTCCATCTTTATAGGTTCATAGGTTGGTACTAGGCTATCGGTCCTAGGGCTTATACAAGCTTAGCCATAAGAATCCCCTGGCTATTTCTTCCCACACTATTTATTTCCCTGGACCCCTGTCTAGCAGCAATTTTGTTTTGTCTGGATTATTTGGTGGATTTAAAGCTATCTGCACCATTAACTATTTTCAACCCTCCATCAAAAAAGCAACAAACCAAGGTATACAGTAAAACCAGTGTTAGATAAACAAAAAAAAAGCTGTACTTTGTATTGTTAGCTTATGTGAATAATTAGTAACATAGTTTTTGATCAGAAAATACAGTTGTGTAACTAAAACTTACCATAACAGTAGATATTTCAGTGATCTCTGCTGCGGTAACCTTAGCTATATGTATTATATCCTGCCACGGATATAACAGCCAGCCAGCTTACAAAGCCTCATGACACTTTCTGCATACCAAAACTGTCAGACAGCTCAAGCAGTGCTGAATAAAAGGCAAGTGTGAGCCATCACAGTGTTCATGCAAGGACAATGCTAGCAACAACAAAAATATAAAAAAAATGTTCAAACCCTGGCATAAAAAGCACACCAAAAAAATAAACCAAGGGTGATGGACGGAGGAAGCAGCTGCTGCAGCAGTGATTATCTGAACATTTACTTTTATGGTACATTTTACTTACCTAACTGTACTGTGTTCATCATATTGATCACTGCCACAATAGCCTTAGTTACATGGGTATATTACTTTAGCTAATTACATCTGGGAGGTGGAAGAAGAAGAGTCCAGGAGCCCTGAGAGAATGGTTCTAGCAAAGCTTGATCTGGACCTAGGGAAGGAGTCAAACTTATGGTGTTTTGTAAAAGTATGTACAGAAGAACAAGTAGCAGTTTCTAGACCTCTTTCCAAAAAGATATCGAAGAAACCAAGGCGCGGCTAGAGTGGGCCTTAACCCTACCTGGAGTAGTTTTGTTATAGTGAGTATAACAAAAGGTAATAGTCTTAGACAACCATTTGGAAATAGTTTGCCCTTTCTTCTTACCTTCACAAGAAATGAACAATTGATCTGAAGATCTGAAATATTTAGCTATGTCAAGATGGTACCTGAGTTGTCTGTGGACATTCAAGGTAATTTTTATTTTTAGCTGCAGGAAAGAAAACAGGGAGATGGATAGTTTGGCTTTAAGTAAACTCAAACACCTATTTAGGCATAAAAGAAGAATAGTTTACAAAGAAACCCTGTCCCATTGGAAAATGAACTGGGGTTGACTCAGATGTTCTTCTTGCAGAGGTCAGAGCAATCAGTAAAACTGTTTTCCATGTAAAAAACCTCAAGTCAGCCTGGTTATCTAGTTCAAATAGAGCAAGTGTTAGTTTCTCTAACACAAAATTAAGACCCCAAGGAGAAGCCACATGTTTTCTTGGAGACCTCTTATGTAAAATTGCTCTCAAGAACATTTTGACATGAGACTGCACTGAAAGAGGAGGATCCATGGGCAGACCTGTTGAAATGGCTGATAAATGAGCCTTGACAGAGGAAAAAGAAAGGCTATATGATAGCAACTCACACAAATAGTGCAGAACAACTAACCCTGACTTGGTGCTCGTTATGCTGTAGGCGCTAATTAGAAAATCGTTCCCATTTCCTAACATACCATTTACTAGTAGCAGAATTTCTTTCCTCCATTAGTACCTGCTGCACATCCTCAGTAAACAGGTGCCTAAAAGGAACTGGGATGCTATCATCCAAATAGTCACTTGGACCTGACTCATACTGGGGTGTATCAAACACCTCTGCCCTTGTGTAAGTAAATCCAGTCTGTGAGGAAGCTTGTGGTGATTGCTCCTAGCCATTTCCAAGAGAAGAGAGAACCACAGTTGCCTGGGCCAGAAGGGAGTCACCACAATTATCTTGGGGGATTTCTTCTGAATCTTTAAGAAGTACCCTGGATATTAGAGGAAATGGTGGACAAGCAAACATGCACATTTCTGTCCAAGGAAAACAAAAGGCATATGTCTTTCAGGCTCTTTTGCATAAGTCCTGGAACAGAATCTTGCCAGTTGATTGTTCAGAGAGAAGGCAAAGAGATCTAGATGAGGAACTCCCCACAGATGGATCAAATCTTGGAAGACCCAGTGATTTAGTTTACATTTGTGAGGGTCTGCCCTGGTCCTCCTCATCTTCTCTGACATACAGTTTTGCTCTGATGGAATACAGGATGCCAGTAGAGTGAAGCTATATATCCCAAGCTAACATGGCTAGTCTGCAAAGGGGTTACACACTGGTTCCCTCTTGCTTGTTGATGTACTACTTGACTGTGGTATTTTCTGTAGCCAGCTCAAGAGGGCTCAGGGACTAAAGATGATTCAGAGTGGTAAGTGCCTTGATAAAAGCAAGCATCTTGGAAATGTATGAACTTCCATCTATCCTTGGTGCCCCACACCCCCAGCACCTTTATCGCCCCACACCCCCAGCACCTTTATCCTTCCTGAAACTGTTTGCCAAGCAAAGTTTGAAGTGTCTGCAGGAAATGACTGCCTTGGAGCAGGGAGGGAGATGGGGAGACCTTGACTTAAGGATATCTGCTGTATTCACCAAAATATTTCTCCTCAGATAAACCCCAGCACTGGGATTTGAAAAGATAAAAGGTATTGATGTTGGGAATAAAGAGATTTCAAATACCACTGAATCTTTCACTTATGGAGTCTTGAAATGAGAGTCATAAGACCCAAAATCATGAGGTATTCCCTTGCAGAGACCGAAGTCTGAAAGGAAAACCTTAGAAACAGATCTAATAAAAATCTATTTTTTTTCTGTGGAAGAAAAGCTCTTTGAATTAGGGTGTCTAATTGCCATCCCAGGAACACAATTCTCTCTTAAGGAGTCAAGATGGACTTCTGAATATTCTCTTGGAACCCTAGCTTGTGTGATAGATCTCACACTAAAAAAAAAGATCTCTGACATTTTGAAAAAGACTCTGCAAAAATGAGCAAGTTGTCTAAATATGGAAAATGGAAAATGTCAATACCCTGTGGCCTGCAATGAGACAAACAAAACCTTATTGTCACATTTGAAGCCTGGATGAATAGGGATATGACGATAAGCATCTTTTAACTCTAGTTTTGCCAGGAAACTTGAAAGAGGAGGAAGAAGAGGCAACAAACTGTGAAGTGACATAATTCTGAATTTGGAAAGTAACACAAGCAGGTTTAGGAAAGCTAGATCTAGGAACATCCTTGAATAAAAACCCTTCCCCATCTGGGAAGGGGGAATTGGTTCTATCACTTCTTGAAACAGAATGTGATAAAGAGCTGGTGGAAACAAGAGTCTGATCTGAATCATGAAGAATGACCTCCTGGAAAGGAGGAATTTCCTCCCACTGCCATCTGAAACCTTGATGAATGATTTTCAGAACATACTTGCCTGAAAAAATCTGTTGCCATAGAGAGAAATGGAGATTCCGACTTTCTGGAAGGAAAAAAAGGACTAGAGTGAGAGGGAGTTACAATGTCTCTGGAATAGTCTTTCAGACATTTTGAACTGTCCTTGGTTTTGGTAGTTTGGAGACTTCTTTTTGGACCTCCAACCCCCCAGCTTTTCTTCTTAAAGGTCTGTTTACTTGTATTTTTTTGAGACTATTTATTCTGTTTTTTTTTTTTTTTTTTTTTTTTTTTGCCAAAATTAATTGAGGAGAAAAACTGGAAAAAGAGGGCTGAAAAATCTTAGAAATTCCCTAAAGCAGCTTTCCCCTTTCATCACACTTTTTGATGACATCTGCAGAAGATTGGGCAAACACTAAATCTCTAACATAGACATAATTTAAAATCTCAGTTTTAGCATTATTTTGGAGTTCCTGAGAATGAAGCCCTACAAACTTCCTCAAAACAGTACCAGTGGGAAACCACACCAGTTTAATTTCAGTATGCACTTTAGATTTTAAGATTTTAGCTAGTTTTAGTAAGCCTGACTTAAGCCAATTCTTGTTGGTTACCCCAGAAGAAACATTGTTGACTGAGATAGACAATTGACTACAAATTAATAATAAATCAATACTAGAGGAGGGGACAATTCCACGTAAATATAACAATAGATCAAACTCTTCTTCAAAAGTAACTTGATATGGATCTTACTTTATTATCTTTAAACACTAACGGCTTAAATAACTCAAATAAAAGATCTAATCTACTAAAATATCTAAAATTAAACAGAGCTCAAATAATATTCTTAAAGGAAACACACTTTAAAAAAATGATACATTTATATGGAACCCAAGTGAATATATGACCCTGGCCTGCTCCACATTTAAATCAAAGAAGAGAGGGGTAACAATCTTATGGAATAATAATTCCTTAAGTCCTGAAATTATACACAAATATGTAGATAATGAGGGTCTTACGGCTATTGTCATCTTGAAGTTTAATAACAGGATGTGGACACTAGTAAACCTATACTTGTTTCCTGGTATTGGGGTGGGAACAGATATAAAACACCTAGATCTTATTATAACTACATCTAAAGGAATGTTAATAACAGGTGGGGATTTTAATTGTATTACTGACACATCTGAAACCACTAATAAAAAATCTCCATGCTAAACATCTACCGCAAAACTATTAAAAAAGATGGACTGAGGCTTTAAATTGAAGGATACGTAGAACACTAAAGATAACAACTCATTATCATTTTCTCATCAGGAATAGATTTGGCAACCAAACCAGAATAGACAAATTATACATTTCTCAGGATCTTTATACGAAAATTACATTCTTCTCAATAATCCTGTGTCCTTTATCAGATCATAATTCCCTTGTCGTAAAAATGCAACACTCATCTCTAGAATTCCCTCGTATAACACAAACATTAAAGAATTCAAGCAATGGTTAAATAGTGAACTTCATTTCTTTTTAGATATAAATTACAAGCCAGACGTGAACATAATAATGGTCTGGGAATCACTAAACGCTTTTATATATATATATATATATATATATATATATATATATATATATATATATATACATATACATATATATATATATATATATATATATATATATATATATACACATATATATATATATATATATATATATATATATGTGTGTGTGTGTGTGTGTGGTAAAATGATTAGTTGGTATAAAAATAAACTTAAAGAATGGGAATCAGAATTACAAGAACTGCAAAACCAACTCTTATTATACAAATCCAAAAAGGACTTAAATTTGACTGGGAACAAAAAGAGAATAGAAGATTTAAATAAAATATATAATGAAATATTAAACCATAAAACTAATTTAGCCATGGAGAGATTAAAAATAAACTCTTATGTTACTTTTCCAAAACACCTACATAACCTAACTGTTAAAATAAATATGCAATATAAAGCTAATGCTATTGTTAACATTTTAAATGAAGGGAAAGGTAAGCAATTTCTGGAAATAGGGGATATATCAAGAACACTATTATGGACCAATTAAATTTAGAAACTATACTCCCTAATATAAAAACAATCACTGGAAACTTACAAAAGGAGTTACAAAACCCCATTACAAACAAAGAAATTACTGAGAAAATCAAAGAGTAAAATTGGTAAACCCTGGGGATAGATGGTTTAATTATAAAAGTATACAAACTAGTTCCTATGAATATAACCACATTGTTACATAAAACACTACTTGAAATTCAAACTCATGCAATAATTCCCCCTTCATGGAGATTTTCTTTAATAACCCCCACTTTAAAAGAAAATAAAGATTCTAGTTGTTGTAGTATGTATAGACCAATTTCATTACTAAATAATGATTATAAAATATTCATGTATATTATGGTAAGTAGAATAAAAGCTCAAATATCAAAAATAATTAATAATGACCAAACTGGGTTTATAAATAATAGGCACACACATGATAATATAAAAAGGATACTGACATTAATTATTTAAATAAAGAAAATTGTGAAGCCTTGATCATTGGACTGCATATAGAAAAAGACTTTGATTCTTTAAATTGGGATTATTTAATTAAAACTCTAGATGTATTTAGTTTCTCTCTCTCCTTTATTACATTCATTAAAAAGGTTTACGAAAATATTTTACCTTATGTTAAAATAGGACACTTTATTTCAGACGCAATCCAAATTACTTCTTCTTCTTCTTCTTTCGGCTGCTCCCGTTAGGGGTCACCACAGCAGATCAACTGTTTCCATTTCTTCCTGTCCTCTGCATCTTGCTCTGTCACACCAACCACCTGCATGTCCTCTCTCACCACATCCATAAACCTTATCTTAGGACTTCCTCTTTTCCTGTTACCTGGCAGCTGCATCCTTCACATCTTTATCCCAATATACTCAGCATCCCTCCTCAGCACATGTCCAAACCAACATAATCTTGCCTCTCTGGGTTTGTCTCCAAACCTTCCAACCTGTGCTGACCCTCTAATATACTTATTCCTAATCCTGTCCATCCTCGTCACACCCAGTGCAAATCTTAGCATCTTCTACTCTGCCATGTCAAGCTCTGACTCCTGCCTTTTTGTCAATGCCACTGTCTCCAACCCATATAACACAGCTGGTCTCACTACCCTCTTATAGACCTTCCCTTTCACTCTTACTGGTACTCGTCTGTCACAAATCACTCGTGGTGCTCTTCTCCACCCACTCCATCCTGCCTGTACTCTCTTCTTCACCTCTCTTCCACACTCACTATTACTCTGAATTGTTGATCCCAAGTATTTAAACTCATCCACCTTCACCACCTCCACTCCCTGCATCCTCACCATTCCTCTATCTTCCCTCTCATTCACACACACATATTCTGTCTTAGTCCTGCTGACCCTCATTCCTCTTCTCTCTAGAGCATATCTCCACCTCTCCAGGTCTCCTCCACCTGTTCCCTACTCTCACTACAGATCACAATGTCATTTGCAAACATCATAGTCCATGGGGACTCCTGTCTGATCTCGTCTGTCAACCTGCCCATCACCATAGCAAATAAGAAAGGGCTCAGAGCTGATCCTTGATGTAATCCCACCTCCACCTTAAATGCATCCATCACTCCCACTACAGACCTCACCAGTGTCACACTACCCTTGTACATATCCTGAACCATGCTTACATACTTCTCTGACACTCCTGATGTCCTCAAACAATACCACAACTCCTCTCTAGGCACCCTGTCATATGCTTTCTCTAAATCCACAAAGGCAATCCAAATTACTAGAGGCACTAAACAAGGTTGTCCTATGTCACCCATTTTATTTGCATTGGCCGAAGAGATACTGGCTATATTACTACAGAACAATCCAAAGATAAATGGCATAGATATATATGACCAATATAATTCCAAGACCATGCTCTTTGCTGATGATGTGCTTCTTACATTATCAAACTCAAATGAAGTGTTAGATGAGCTAGATTTATTGATAGAGAACTTTCACAAGATCTCAGGACTTTATTTTAATAACCAGAAATCAAAATTTATGTTATTGAATAAAAAAAAAAGAAATACAAATTGATAAGAATCACATCATAGGTGAGCAAGTCACAACTTTAAAATTTCTGGGGATACAGTTGAGTGGAAATATACAGGAGGTACTGAATATTAATTATAGAAGGGTTATTGATACAATAAATACTCTGGTAAACAATTGGAATAACTTATTTATAAGTTCTAAAGATAGATTACAACTGATAAAAACTGTACTACTTCCTAAAAATTTGTATGTAGTACAAGCTACAATGTTAATACCTGAGAAAAGCTATCTTAAGGAAATAACATGAATATTGTTAAGATTCTTGTGGTATCCTAAAAGTAACAAAATTGCATATACTCACCATATTAGACAATGGGATCAGGGAGGAATACATTTCCCAGATATTGAATCCTACATAAGGGTTACTTTACTTAACACTGTGATCGATTCGATAAACCCTAATTATACATCTAACTGGTAATTGTTACACTCAATTAAAAACTACTTTAGCTATAGATAAAATTTACAATATAATATAAGTAAACCCACTAAGTTAAATGTAATCAACCATCTTTTTGGAACTTTTAGGAAATGTATTAATATGAATATGGATTTAAAGCTTTGGTTCACAATATTAACCCTTTTCAGTATTACTAAGAACTTTCCAGATAGGTATCATAGGGATATATTTACCTCTTGGAAACAAAAAAATGAATATGCTGGCAACATTGCATAAAAAACAAGTCTTAGATATGCAATATATGTTGTCAACGTATAGTCTAAATTCTCATGAATGGTTAATACTTCAGAATGTCTTCACATACTCCAAGGATCTATGTAGGATTATAAGTAACTCGTTTTTCCCAAATGCACCCAAATTTATAAATAGATTGTTTGGAATCATATAGAATAATGACAATATGAAAAATGAAACATAATTTTATATAATTTAATAAAAAATTATAAAACAACACCGAAATCAGCATATTGGCAGTATATTACTAAAGGATATTTGATACCTTTAACCTCAGAAAATAAATCAAACATGGTACTTTCAGTTAAATTACATTTTTATTCTCAATACTAGAGAATATTTAACTGGAAATACCTACAGAGATCATTCTTAACTCCTAATACATTTTCAAAAATCAATTCTTCTAGTAATGGGTTATGTTGGAGATGTCAACAGACCAATAAAGCCAATTGGTCTCACATTTTCTATGACTGTAAGAAAATTAAAGTTTTTTGGAATGAAATTAATAATTTCTTACAAGCAATTTATACAGACACATTTGTCATGACCAAAGCTTTAATATTATTGAATATAAATTAAGGTCCTTTTATAAATAAACTTAACATATACTTACTGTGGACAATACTAGCTATAGCTAGGAAATGCATAACGAGGAAATGGAACTCTACCACAGTGCCTAATAGAGAAGATATTTTTGTGTTTACTGAAGAAGACGGTATTAATGGAGGTAAAAAACAAAGAACTAAGAATGTTTCCTAAGCCATTAGTCAATAATCCCTGAAAGACAGTTTTGACATTGATTGACACTTCACAAGTGGAATCAGTCTCCTCATGAAAACAACTCTATGATAAGTTATGTTCAATCATATTTGTATAAACTTGTTATTATTCAAATCTAGTCATGTCAGGCTGAATGTAAATACTGTATATAGTTAATCTATTAATTAATATGTTTAACTGTAAATAAAGTATTTTTGTTTTTGTTTGTTATACATTTAAAATAACATTTGTCTGAGTAAAAAAAAAAAAAACAGTACAAGTGGCCATAGTCCTGGAAGAAGCATCAATAGAGTCATACATACTTGTGCAAAAAATTTTCAATCAAAAGAATAAACTGCAGATGAAACATTCATCATAATTTCACCAATTTATCAGAACAAACATATGAGCCTGACAATTCAATATTCTGAAAATCAAACTGGCAGAAATATACACTGATTTTCCCATCCTTATCAGAAAGAGTAGGACTGGAATTAACTAAGTGCTTAGCCACACAGAGATCAAAACTACAGTGGCTTGTTCAGGTTTGGGAACAGTGTATAAAAATGTAAATGACCAAGGAACTTTAGATATCCTATCTGCCTTTTTAGGGGCAGTTGGTTGACTATCAGTAAAACTGCAGACAGTAAGACAGAACCGGAGGAATAAGTGTAGGTTTTGGAAACTCCTGCTGTAGCAACTCATAGTATTTTATGAGAGACTAAGAAACCTCAGTCTTCTCCCACTGAAAACACTTCCACATTTTAGCAATAGTCTCAGAGAAAGAGAGACCCCGACATGGAGAATCAGAAATTGAGCTCTTCTCTGAGTTTGAATCAGAAATATGTGGGGAAAAAAACTGTATCTGATCTGCATCTTCTACTCAGATTTAGAACAGTGAATCTGTTTAGGAAAATAGAAACTCCTCTTTCTTTTACCAGAAAGTATTTTACAAGAAGGAAAAATAGCCTGAATTAAACCCTGAGTCAGACCAATTAAACTCGTCCTATACAAAAAAAATTGAGGAGGAGGAGTAGATACATGCTTGGTTTTCTGTTTTGGTTTGAAAGGAAAAATGATGCCAATCATACTACTAATGGGGGCAGCAGGATGGGTATAGCATTCTGACACAACAGGGAAACCTTCTCTGTTCTGCCTCCCAGGACCAATAAGAGTTGTTCTCCCTTGCCCACTGAGGAGACCCCAACAGCAGCTGAGGGTATGGCTAATCCCCAGTCCATAGTGATTGTAGACACTACACCAGAAGGATTTGTATAAAAGATGAGTGGTCTGAGGCACAACACAAGACCACATCTGAGTCACCCACCTATAGCTGAAGCAAATTGGTAGCTTGCTGTGACAGCAAAGGCTGTTTGCTTAATTTCTGATTTTTATAGCTGGAAGAAGGACCAACCATAGTCTTTCCTATGGTTGATCTGAAAATGGTGCCTTTTTCCCAGGAAAGACAAACATCAACTGGCAATAAACACTTCCAGTCCTCAGAAGTTACTTTTTTGACATGAATCAAAATAAAAACACTTTAAAATGCTATGCCAGCCCAAAAAAAGTAAAATAAACACAATTCATCTGCAAAAAAGTGTTCAGCTACTTTACACCACTTTTAAACTGAAAGAAAAAATGAGTGCTCCATTTAAAAGTACATTACAGTCTTGAGACAGTCTGTTAAAACACAACCCTTATAGCTTTAAAATAACTTTCCTGAAGAGGAAAGTAATAAAACATACCCTTGTAGCCGATTTCAAATACTCTTTCAGCTCACACTCTGATTAAGTATACAAGTGTGCTTTGTCCTTTTTGTACCAGACAACCATCAGCCTTCTTCTGCTGCTCATCATCAAAGATGCCACATAAGGGGAAGAGGCAAGTCCATACAAACAGGTCATCATCAAAGCAGCCATGAAGGGGGAAAGAGGCAAAGCCATACACAGGGGTCATCATCAGAGGAGCCATGAAGGGGAAGAAGCAAAGCCATACAGAGGGTTCATCATCAAAGCAGTCATGAAGGGGGAAGAAGAAGGGTCATTATCAAATGCATCACACAAGTGGCAGAGGCAAAGCCATACAGAGTGATCATCATAAAAGCAGCCATGAAGGAGGAAGAGGCAAAGCCATACACAGGGGTCATCATCAAAGCAGCAATGAAGGGGAAAGAGGCAAAGCCATACATTGGGGTCATCATCTAAGCAGCCATGAAATACACATTTGTCTCCAGAAGGGGCCACTCCTCACCAGCACCTTGTCATTAGATCCCGGTTTGTTGGGGTCCCAGTCAGGGACTCATCCCTCAGCACCACACAGCCCACACATTAAGAGGTTTCTACCAACATTGACTATATACTTAACTCAGATTCTAGTGTGATGTTCACAATGGGAAACAAGTATATAGTTTTAGGTTTAACCACCCCAAGAAACATTAGAAGTGGATAAGTTACTTTTAATTTTTTTGCTACAATCACTACATAGTAGTTGCAAACAATTATTTCATTTTTTTTGATAAATATTATTGAATAAATAATACTGTCTAGGTTATCAGATGGAATGACAAAGGTTTAATTATAGTAGCTAAGTGTAACACTGTTTTGCAAACAGAAATTAGGATTCATAAATTATTCTTTTACAACAAATCAGAGAATAGGGAATATGTTTTAATTTAAAGAACCAGCATGCAGCGTACTAAACATCTGTACAAAATGCACAAAGGGGAGAAGCAATTGCTCTTATTCAAGCATTAACATGTTCCATAGATTCATAGGTTCATTGGTTCATAGGTAGGTACTAGGCTATCAGCCCTGGGGCCTATATAATCCCAGCCAAAAAGGTACCCTGGCTTTTGCCACCCAAGAAAATGACTTTCCTGTGCCATTGTTGAGCAGAGCCACAGAAGTGATCCCTGGGGTGAATTTTCTATTTCCCATCCAAGCATCAAGATTTTTCTTGAAGAGTGCTAATGAGGCGCTTTGTTTGATATAAATAGGTAGTTTATTCCAGAGTATGGGAAGTCTCTGGGACAGGAATCTACCCCTCTGGCATGTTCTGTTTATTGTGGTGACAAAGTTTAGGTCCCTAGAGCATGTAGCTCGGAGGGATTGGGATTTCTTTAAGTGGAGCATGTCCAACAGCTCTGGGTTTGACATAGCTTTGCCGGTTAGGCAGAGATCACCTCTGAGTAGGCAATATGCGACCGAGTAAAGCTGGAGTTTTTTGAGATGGTCTACATGGGGCATCTGTTTAAGGCTGGTAATCCTCTTTGTGAGGTATTTATGCGGCCTTTCCAGTTGTTGTAGATGTCTTGTGAGGTACATACCAAAAGGGGTGTTCTACTCTATAATGGGTCTAATGAGTAATGAGTAGAGGGGAACAATGACCTCTTTTTTTCTGGATGAGAAACCTTTTGTGATGAGGTGTGCCACATAGAAGGATGTCCTGACTACTGTGGTGACGTGATTATCAAAGGATAGACTTCTGTCCACCTGTGTCCCAAGGTCTCTTATCACACTTTTGGTGTTAAGTATACTACCACCTATGTTGTAGTTCATGGGTACAGAGTTTTTATCAAAGAGGATGACAATGCACTTTTTGGCATTGAGATTGATGCCATGGCTTTGACACCAGACATCTGTCTCAGTGAGGCCCTTTTGTAGGATGTCCACATCGTTAGGAGTTTTGATTATGGCTCCTAGTTTGCAGTCATCTGCAAACTTTGTTAGCCAAAGACATTCTGTGTTAGCCTGTACTTCAGAGAAGTAGATACCAAACAGGAGAGGACCCAGGACTGAACCCTGTGGTACTCCACTTGTCACTGGTCTGAAGTCGGACTTGGAGTCTACTACTTTCACAGTGTGGGTTCTGTCAGTGAGCCAGTTGGCAACCCATCTCGTGACATAGGGATTTATACCTAGTTTAGTGAGTTTATCTATAATTCCAGAGTGGGGGATGGTGTCCAAGGCCTTGGCAAGATCTAGATAGGCTGTGTAAACCACCTTACCTTCGTCTACGGCTTTGGTGACTGCTTCAAAGAAGTCTATCAGGTTTAGGAGACATGATCTGCCTTTTACAAACCTGAACTGGGTGGGGTCCAGAGTTTGGAGATTACCAATGTCTTTGTTTATAAGTTCCATGATGATACATTCCATGGTCTTGCAGACCAGGCTCATCAGGCTAATGGGGAGGTAGTTCCCGGGGTCTGTGGTGACTCCCCCCTTGTGGAGTGGGATAACCATCACTGTGCACCATTCAGCAGGCATAAAACCTGAGGTGAGGCTATGATTGAACATGGTACTTAGGTGGGGTGTCAGTTTGTTCTGTAGTTGGTGCAGAATGCAGCCTGGAATGTTGTCTGGTCCCATGGATGCTGTGTTCTTGGCTTTGGAGAGTTAGGTTTTTACCTGTGCAGCTGTGATTACAGGGACTTTGCATTCTTCCAGTATAGAGATGGGCTCTTTAGGGGGTGAGAGGGGGGTAAAGTTAGCACTGAACCTATCTGGCAGGATGTTGGCGATATCATTTGGGTCTGTATATTTAGTTCCATTGTGCTGTAACTCAGAGCAGATCTGAGTGTTGCCCTTGAGATTCTTGACCTAGGTATAGAATGCTTTGTTGTTGTCTTTAGAATCAGTGGCGATTTGGTTTTCGTAACTAGCTTTGGAGGATTTTATCAGGGATTGCAGCTTCTTACTGAGGCTGAACAGGGAGGATTTTACTCTGTGTCTGGGTTGTAGATAAGTCTACAAATGATGGAGATGGAAGATTGCTATTCAGTAGTCAGCTAGGCTACTGAAAAAAATCATACTGAAATTGTCTGCACTCCTAATTTTGTTTGTGTTATTTGATGAATTTGTTCATTGAGCCATCTAAACACGATCAACACCAATGTCTTACCTATTAATTTGGTGACTTTAATATGGCTGTGAATTTTACAAATGGCAGGTGAAACCCAGTTTCTAAGAAACTTAAAAAGATACTTCCCTGATACTTAGAGGAGGAATAGAAACAAGTGTTACTGAGCATGTCCATATGTGCACTTCTGTCTCCATTCATCATAATAAAGTAGACTTACTGATTAGTGGAAAAAGTTAAAGGTTACTTTCTTAAATCTAAAGGTTATCATCTCCCTAAAACCAGAGCAGAGGGCTATCATTTTTATCATTGTCTTTCACAATTAATTTTGCTAGAATCCTAATGATGAAATGGGGATCAATAACCAAACAATAACCCCAAAATCCCAAGGGGTAGAAGAAGTACATATGGCAGTATTATAACTTCAGGACAGAATTCCCTAAAATGCAGACTTCACAAACCACATTCTACTTCTGAAGTGCATGTCAGTGGCGGCTGGTGACTTCAAATCAAAGGGGGGCTGCAGAAGACAGCTGAATGGGTGGGGTCAATGGGAAGGTGTGTGACCAACTAGAAAGGGGAGGAGCTATGCTCAAAACCACAAAAACTAACTAAATACACTGCCCTAGGTGCCAAACCGTCATTATGAGAGTCCAATCAAGACAAAATTAAGTGTAGAAGAATAAAAATATTTCAATGCATTGGCTGCATGACGGCTTACTTAATATCTAGATGGAAACAAAAAGGTTGTGAGGCATGAAAAAATAAATTACTTTTTAAATACATTAATGGAATGCCGGTCAAAATCAAGTATAAGAAAACAAAGCAGCACTCAACTCAAACCACTTCTTGCACTGCAGTTCTAATTATAATTTATATTCAGCTTTATTAAAGTACTAAGTAACATGCTGAAAGTAGAAATCTCTGATCTCCCCACTTGTAAAAATGTTTCTTATCCAAAAAAAGACCTGCTGCCTGACAACTATCTACTTGTTTCATGGGGAAAACATGATCAAAGTAAAAAATGAAAAGCAAACAAGAAATAAGCTCAAGATACATTGCTTAAAAGGATTACTGTACAGGTTATGGACCACACGGTTGGCATTCTGTTTAGTTTACGGGTAAAGCCTGCAGAGATGACTGGAAGTCTCCAAGTGTAATGAGCTTCTTAAAATAATGTAATCTGTCCTTTATTACAAATACTGTCATATGCATTTCAATACCCAAGGCTTACACATTATCTAGTTAAGTATTCTCTACATGGCAACAACACAAAGGCTTTCAATGTTGGCAATTCTTTAACAGTATGCTTATTAAAGCTTACTTGCATCTTACGATCTCAGCCAAGCTTACCTGATGGTCATTAAAGTATTGCTACTTAAACACAGAGCAACAGGCACTTTGAGTAATAAGCATAAATCAACAGTACAAAAAATATGACATAAACCAGACCATTCTGTAAAAATCAAGGACAGATGAAAAGTCACTCTAGTACTTGTGTCTACCTTGGATGGGGGGGAATACTCTGCACATTTACACTGCATAACTACTCCTTGCCTTGCTTCGACACATCCAGAGTCACTACATGAGGGAGTGGGGTGCAACAAGTATGTCACAATTTGAAATGTCTCTGGCTGACTGTGATGGCCCTGACACATTTCTCATACCTCTCAACCTCAGAGCAACAAATCTGGACAAAGCCATACAAAGAAGTGGGACAAAGGCCCAAAAATAAGGACAAATTTTAAATATTTCTCTTATAAACATAGAAAGATAATAGAATAGGTCTTGCATTAGTATGAATTTTCTGAATGGTATGAAATCTGAAACTCAAATGTCTGCCATTATTTTCAAACTTCAGTCTTTAATGATTTGTCACTAATTTGCCAAAAAAAAACAAAATTTCATGAAAAATGGACCAAAATGTGATGTAAAAATATAAAATAGCCACACAATACAGCTGGGAACCTGTCAAAGAAGGGACACTAATATTAGTACTGTTAACTTGAGTAGCTGACAAAATAAAAGAATCGTCATGCATTTCTGAAATCAAAGTAATCTATAACTCTGATTATTACAGTTATTTCTTAATTGTAAACTCTCCATGTTTTCTTCCAAAATTGCTATTTTGCGGAGGGATTATTAGGGGAAAGAGCAACATTTTGACCCAAAGTCAGGGACAGTTGTGAGGTTTGGCTATGCCTAATTCTATAAAGCAATTTATTTGTATGTACCTCTCAACTTGTTAATGCAATAAATCTGGACAAGGCCAAATATATTGGGGGAACATATAAACAGTACTAAAAATTGCTCTTGTATAAACTGAGACAGTTGATAGAACAACAGGTCTTACTTTAGCATGCATTTTTATGAAGGTTATGAAGTCTGAAACTCAGTGTGTCATTATTTAGTGACTTAATTCCTAAATGATTTGCCAGAAAACCACAAATTTTATGAGAAACAAACCAAAAATAAGAAGCAAAAATCTATTCATTCTTTGAAAATCTGGACAGTTGAGAGGTACAGTTCAGCTGTGGCTGTCTTTAAGTTTGCCGCCCTTCCCCCTAACAAAATCATAGTCGAATGGAGCCTCCCCCTGCAGCCACTCCAATGATCCATTACTTGGCTATTTCACTCCATTTTCCATAAACACTAATGTGCATACTGATTTACTTCTATGATGATTTGGACTTCATTTGAAAGTTTTATTTTGCATTTTGCAGCACAAACACTAACTAAGACATCTGCTAAACAAACTTAGCATTAAAACTTCTCTGCCCTTGAAACTCACATTCATTGAAACAGCATTGAAACCCACATTCAAAGAAAATACATTTTACCAGTGGCAGAACTGCCCAATTCAGAACATCTTTCCAGTAAACAATGAAACAAAATGCATGCACTCATAATGACAAAACTGCCCAGTTCAGAACATTTCCATCATAAAAGTCTACTCAAACTTCTACAGTCCACCATTATCAGTAAATATGCACAATTCTACAGTCCACCATTATCAGTAAATATGCACAATTCTACAGTCCACCATTATCAGTAAATATGCACAATCTCTGAAGAAGTAAAAAAGTCATCTAAATAATTCCACATTAAATAAATCTGTAACTAATGGAGAGGTTGCTGCTAGCAAACACCTTTATATTTCATGGTTTCATTGAAAAATAAAGTGTCTGATGCCCCTGAGGAATAAATTGCCTATATTACATTAAAAAATGATAAGCTAGTAATATTGCAATAGGAAATGGATAGCAAACTGATAGTTATTATCTTAACTTTTTCAGTACGGCAGCATTCACCCCTTGTGTGAGTAGAACTAACAACCCTCTGCATCAAAACAAGTATACAACCTGTTGTGCTATTAACAATGCAAGCTGACTTAGCATAAGCAGCACTAAACTTCTCTTCCCCTGCAGCTCTCAGCTCCTTGTAAAATCTACTCAATAATCAACTGCATCTCAGCTTTGCAGCACAAGAAATCTGGAAAAAGCCAAAATATATTGGGGGGGGGTCCAAAGCCCAAAAACCAGGGACACATTAAACATTGCTTGTATAATCTTGGAAAGTTGCTAGAATAAAATGTTGTGTTACCACCATACATTTTACTGCCAAGGTCCCTGTGCAAAAGAGAGCAACATACCACTATGCTAAATCAGTTGCTTTGTGAAA